>NW_026906196.1:580000-600000 GCF_033807715.1 Cololabis saira | reverse complement strand
TAAGTGCTTCTAAATTATTATCACCAACAAATCAATGACTTATATTATATGACTTATCTTCAACTCCATATAAGAGGTATTTCAAGCTGCAGCTTCAGCTTACGGCCATATCAGCCTGGATGCGCCCGATCTCGTCTGATCTCGGAAGCTAAGCAGGGTCGGGCCTGGTTAGTACTTGGATGGGAGACCGCCTGGGAATACCAGCTGCTGTAAGCTTTTTCAACCAGCAGAGAGCGCTCTCGCTTAATCTACCCACACATATTTCAACGTGGTAACAGCGACAGCTCACGTCCTAAAGTGTTTTGCACATGGTTAAGGCACTTTAACTCCAACAAATAAAACCAACAAATCAATGACTTATATTCTATGACTTATCTTCAACTCCATATAAGAGGTATTTCAAGCAGCAGCTTCTGCTTACGGCCATACCAGCCTGGATGCGCCCAATCTAGTCTGATCTCGGAAGCTAAGCAGGGTCGGGCCTGGTTAGTACTTGGATGGGAGACCGCCTGGGAATACCAGGTGCTGTAAGCTTTTTCAACCAGCAGAGAGCGCTCTCATCTACCCACACATATTTCAACGTGGTAAGAGCGACAGCTCACGTCCTAAAGTGTTTTGCACATGGTTAAGGCACTTTAACTCCAACAAATAAAACCAACAAATCAATGACTTATATTCTATGACTTATCTTCAACTCCATATCAGAGGTATTTCAAGCTGCAACTTCTGCTTACGGCCATACCAGCCTGGATGCGCCCGATCTCGTCTGATCTCGGAAGCTAAGCAGGGTCGGGCCTGGTTAGTACTTGGATGGGAGACCGCCTGGGAATACCAGATGCTGTAAGCTTTTTCAACCAGCAGAGAACGGTCTCGCTTAATCTAGCCACACATATTTCAACGTGGTAACAGCGACAGCTCACGTCCTAAAGTGTTTTGCACATGGTTAAGGCACTTTAACTCCAACAAATAAAACCGACAAATCAATGACTTATATTCTATGACTTATGTTCAACTCCATATAAGAGGTATTTCAAGCTGCAGCTTCTGCTTACGGCCATACCAGCCTGGATGCGCCCGATCTCGTCTGATCTTGGAAGCTAAGCAGGGTCGGGCCTGGTTAGTACTTGGATGGGAGACCGCCTGGGAATACCAGGTGCTGTAAGCTTTTTCAACCAGCAGAGAACGGTCTCGCTTAATCTAGCCACACATATTTCAACGTGGTAACAGCGACAGCTCACGTCCTAAAGTGTTTTGCACATGGTTAAGGCACTTTAACTCCAACAAATAAAACCAACAAATCAATGACTTATATTCTATGACTTATCTTCAACTCCATATAAGAGGTATTTCAAGCTGCAGCTTCTGCTTACGGCCATACCAGCCTGGATGCGCCCGATCTCGTCTGATCTCGGAAGCTAAGCAGGGTCGGGCCTTGTTAGTACTTGGATGGGAGACCGCCTGGGAATACCAGGTGCTGTAAGCTTTTTCAACCAGCAGAGAGCGCTCACGCTTAATCTACCCACACATATTTCAACGTGGTAACAGCGACAGCTCACGTCCTGAAGTGTTTTGCACATGGTTAAGGCACTTTAACTCCAACAAATAAAACCAACAAATCAATGACTTATATTCTATGACTTATCTTCAACTCCATATAAGAAGTATTTCAAGCTGCAGCTTCAGCTTACGGCCATACCAGCCTGGATGCGCCCGATCTTGTCTGATCTCGGAAGCTAAGCAGGGTCGGGCCTGGTTAGTACTTGGATGGGAGACCGCCTGGGAATACCAGGTGCTGTAAGCTTTTTCAACCAGCAGAGAGCGCTCTCGCTTAATCTACCCACACATATTTCAACGTGGTAAGAGCGACAGCTCACGTCCTAAAGTGTTTTGCACATGGTAAAGGCACTTTAACTCCAACAAATAAGTGCTTCTAAATTATTATCACCAACAAATCAATGACTTATATTATATGACTTATCTTCAACTCCATATAAGAGGTATTTCAAGCTGCAGCTTCAGCTTACGGCCATATCAGCCTGGATGCGCCCGATCTCGTCTGATCTCGGAAGCTAAGCAGGGTCGGGCCTGGTTAGTACTTGGATGGGAGACCGCCTGGGAATACCAGCTGCTGTAAGCTTTTTCAACCAGCAGAGAGCGCTCTCGCTTAATCTACCCACACATATTTCAACGTGGTAACAGCGACAGCTCACGTCCTAAAGTGTTTTGCACATGGTTAAGGCACTTTAACTCCAACAAATAAAACCAACAAATCAATGACTTATATTCTATGACTTATCTTCAACTCCATATAAGAGGTATTTCAAGCAGCAGCTTCTGCTTACGGCCATACCAGCCTGGATGCGCCCAATCTAGTCTGATCTCGGAAGCTAAGCAGGGTCGGGCCTGGTTAGTACTTGGATGGGAGACCGCCTGGGAATACCAGGTGCTGTAAGCTTTTTCAACCAGCAGAGAGCGCTCTCATCTACCCACACATATTTCAACGTGGTAAGAGCGACAGCTCACGTCCTAAAGTGTTTTGCACATGGTTAAGGCACTTTAACTCCAACAAATAAAACCAACAAATCAATGACTTATATTCTATGACTTATCTTCAACTCCATATCAGAGGTATTTCAAGCTGCAACTTCTGCTTACGGCCATACCAGCCTGGATGCGCCCGATCTCGTCTGATCTCGGAAGCTAAGCAGGGTCGGGCCTGGTTAGTACTTGGATGGGAGACCGCCTGGGAATACCAGATGCTGTAAGCTTTTTCAACCAGCAGAGAACGGTCTCGCTTAATCTAGCCACACATATTTCAACGTGGTAACAGCGACAGCTCACGTCCTAAAGTGTTTTGCACATGGTTAAGGCACTTTAACTCCAACAAATAAAACCGACAAATCAATGACTTATATTCTATGACTTATGTTCAACTCCATATAAGAGGTATTTCAAGCTGCAGCTTCTGCTTACGGCCATACCAGCCTGGATGCGCCCGATCTCGTCTGATCTTGGAAGCTAAGCAGGGTCGGGCCTGGTTAGTACTTGGATGGGAGACCGCCTGGGAATACCAGGTGCTCTAAGCTTTTTCAACCAGCAGAGAGCGCTCTCGCTTAATCTACCCACACAAATTTCAACGTGGTAACAGAGACAGCTCATGTCCTAAAGTGTTTTGCACATGGTTAAGGCACTTTAACTCCAACAAATAAAACCAACAAATCAATGACTTATATTCTATGACTTATCTTCAACTCCATATAAGAGGTATTTCAAGCTGCAGCTTCTGCTTACGGCCATAAAAGCCTGGATGCGCCCGATCTCGTCTGATCTCGGAAGCTAAGCCGGGTCGGGCCTGGTTAGTACTTGGATGGGAGACCGCCTGGGAATACCAGGTGCTGTAAGCTTTTTCAACCAGCAGAGAGCGCTCTCGCTTAATCTACCCACACAAATTTCAACGTGGTAACAGCGACAGCTCATGTCCTAAAGTGTTTTGCACATGGTTAAGGCACTTTAACTCCAACAAATAAAACCAACAAATCAATGACTTATATTCTATGACTTATCTTCAACTCCATATAAGAGGTATTTCAAGCTGCAGCTTCTGCTTACGGCCATACCAGCCTGGATGCGCCCGATCTCGTCTGATCTCGGAAGCTAAGCAGGGTCGGGCCTTGTTAGTACTTGGATGGGAGACCGCCTGGGAATACCAGGTGCTGTAAGCTTTTTCAACCAGCAGAGAGCGCTCTCGCTTAATCTACCCACACATATTTCAACGTGGTAACAGCGACAGCTCACGTCCTAAAGTGTTTTGCACATGGTTAAGGCACTTTAACTCCAACAAATAAGTGCTTCTAAATTATTATAACCAACAAATCAATGACTTATATTATATGACTTATCTTCAACTCCATATAAGAGGTATTTTAAGCTGCAGCTTCAGCTTCAGCTTACGGCCATACCAGCCTGGATGCGCCCGATCTCGTCTGATCTCGGAAGCTAAGCAGGGTCGGGCCTGGTTAGTACTTGGATGGGAGACCGCTTGGGAATACCAGGTGCTGTAAGCTTTTTCAACCAGCAGAGAGCGCTCTCGCTTAATCTACCCACACATATTTCAACGTGGTAACAGCGACAGCTCACGTCCTAAAGTGTTTTGCACATGGTTAAGGCACTTTAACTCCAACAAATAAGCGCTTCTAAATTATTATCACCAACAAATCAATGACCTTATTATATACTTATCTTCAACTCCATATAATAAGTATTTCAAGCTGCAGCTTCAGCTTACGGCCATACCAGCCTGGATGTCCCCGATCTCGTCTGATCTCGGAAGCTAAGCAGGGTCGGGCCTGGTTAGTACTTGGATGGGAGACCGCCTGGGAATACCAGGTGCTGTAAGCTTTTTCAACCAGCAGAGAGCGCTCTCGCTTAATCTACCCACACATATTTCAACGTGGTAACAGCGACAGCTCACGTCCTAAAGTGTTTTGCACATGGTTAAGGCACTTTAACTCCAACAAATAAAACCAACAAATCAATGACTTATATTCTATGACTTATCTTCAACTCCATATCAGAGGTATTTCAAGCTGCAGCTTCTGCTTACGGCCATACCAGCCTGGATGCGCCCGATCTCGGAAGCTAAGCAGGGTCGGGCCTGGTTAGTACTTGGATGGGAGACCGCCTGGGAATACCAGGTGCTGTAAGCTTTTTCAACCAGCAGAGAGCGCTCACGCTTAATCTACCCACACATATTTCAACGTGGTAACAGCGACAGCTCACGTCCTAAAGTGTTTTGCACATGGTTAAGGCACTTTAACTCCAACAAATAAAACCAACAAATCAATGACTTATATTCTATGACTTATCTTCAACTCCATATAAGAGGTATTTCAAGCTGCAGCTTCTGCTTACGGCCATACCAGCCTGGATGCGCCCGATCTCTTCTGATCTCGGAAGCTAAGCAGGGTCGGGCCTTGTTAGTACTTGGATGGGAGACCGCCTGGGAATACCAGGTGCTGTAAGCTTTTTCAACCAGCAGAGAGCGCTCACGCTTAATCTACCCACACATATTTCAACGTGGTAACAGCGACAGCTCACGTCCTAAAGTGTTTTGCACATGGTTAAGGCACTTTAACTCCAACAAATAAAACCAACAAATCAATGACTTATATTCTATGACTTATCTTCAACTCCATATAAGAGGTATTTCAAGCAGCAGCTTCTGCTTACGGCCATACCAGCCTGGATGCGCCCAATCTAGTCTGATCTCGGAAGCTAAGCAGGGTCGGGCCTGGTTAGTACTTGGATGGGAGACCGCCTGGGAATACCAGGTGCTGTAAGCTTTTTCAACCAGCAGAGAGCGCTCTCGCTTAATCTACCCACACATATTTCAACGTGGTAAGAGCGACAGCTCACGTCCTAAAGTGTTTTGCACATGGTTAAGGCACTTTAACTCCAACAAATAAAACCAACAAATCAATGACTTATATTCTATGACTTATCTTCAACTCCATATCAGAGGTATTTCAAGCTGCAACTTCTGCTTACGGCCATACCAGCCTGGATGCGCCCGATCTCGTCTGATCTCGGAAGCTAAGCAGGGTCGGGCCTGGTTAGTACTTGGATGGGAGACCGCCTGGGAATACCAGATGCTGTAAGCTTTTTCAACCAGCAGAGAACGGTCTCGCTTAATCTAGCCACACATATTTCAACGTGGTAACAGCGACAGCTCACGTCCTAAAGTGTTTTGCACATGGTTAAGGCACTTTAACTCCAACAAATAAAACCAACAAATCAATGACTTATATTATATGACTTATCTTCAACTCCATATAAGAGGTATTTCAAGCTGCAACTTCAGCTTACGGCCATACCAGCCTGGATGCGCCCGATCTCGTCTGAACTCGGAAGCTAAGCAGGGTCGGGCCTGGTTAGTACTTGGATGGGAGACCGCCTGGGAATAACAGGTGCTGTAAGCTTTTTCAACCAGCAGAGAGCGCTCTCGCTTAATCTACCCACACATATTTCAACGTGGTAACAGCGACAGCTCACGTCCTAAAGTGTTTTGCACATGGTTAAGGCACTTTAACTCCAACAAATAAAACCAACAAATCAATGACTTATATTCTATGACTTATCTTCAACTCCATACAAGAGGTATTTCAAGCTGCAGCTTCTGCTTACGGCCATACCAGCCTGGATGCGCCCGATCTCGTCTGATCTCGGAAGCTAAGCAGGGTCGGGCCTGGTTAGTACTTGGATGGGAGACCGCCTGGGAATACCAGGTGCTGTAAGCTTTTTCAACCAGCAGAGAGCGCTCTCGCTTAATCTACCCACACATATTTCAACGTGGTAACAGCGACAGCTCACGTCCTGAAGTGTTTTGCACATGGTAAAGGCACTTTAACTCCAACAAATAAGTGCTTCTAAATTATTATCACCAACAAATCAATGACTTATATTATATGACTTATCTTCAACTCCATATAAGAGGTATTTCAAGCTGCAGCTTCTGCTTACGGCCATACCAGCCTGGATGCGCCCGATCTCGTCTGATCTCGGAAGCTAAGCAGGGTCGGGCCTGGTTAGTACTTGGATGGGAGACCGCCTGGGAATACCAGGTGCTGTAAGCTTTTTCAACCAGCAGAGAGCGCTCTCGCTTAATCTACCCACACATATTTCAACGTGGTAACAGCGACAGCTCACGTCCTAAAGTGTTTTGCACATGGTTAAGGCACTTTAACTCCAACAAATAAGCGCTTCTAAATTATTATCACCAACAAATCAATGACTTGTATTATATACTTATCTTCAACTCCATATAATAAGTATTTCAAGCTTCAGCTTCAGCTTACGGCCATACCAGCCTGGATGTCCCCGATCTCGTCTGATCTCGGAAGCTAAGCAGGGTCGGGCCTGGTTAGTACTTGGATGGGAGACCGCCTGGGAATACCAGGTGCTGTAAGCTTTTTCAACCAGCAGAGAGCGCTCTCGCTTAATCTACCCACACATATTTCAACGTGGTAACAGCGACAGCTCACGTCCTAAAGTGTTTTGCACATGGTTAAGGCACTTTAACTCCAACAAATAAAACCAACAAATCAATGACTTATATTCTATGACTTATCTTCAACTCCATATCAGAGGTATTTCAAGCTGCAGCTTCTGCTTACGGCCATACCAGCCTGGATGCGCCCGATCTCGTCTGATCTCGGAAGCTAAGCAGGGTCGGGCCTGGTTAGTACTTGGATGGGAGACCGCCTGGGAATACCAGGTGCTGTAAGCTTTTTCAACCAGCAGAGAGCGCTCACGCTTAATCTACCCACACATATTTCAACGTGGTAACAGCGACAGCTCACGTCCTAAAGTGTTTTGCACATGGTTAAGGCACTTTAACTCCAACAAATAAAACCAACAAATCAATGACTTATATTCTATGACTTATCTTCAACTCCATATAAGAGGTATTTCAAGCTGCAGCTTCTGCTTACGGCCATACCAGCCTGGATGCGCCCGATCTCATCTGATCTCGGAAGCTAAGCAGGGTCGGGCCTTGTTAGTACTTGGATGGGAGACCGCCTGGGAATACCAGGTGCTGTAAGCTTTTTCAACCAGCAGAGAGCGCTCACGCTTAATCTACCCACACATATTTCAACGTGGTAACAGCGACAGCTCACGTCCTAAAGTGTTTTGCACATGGTTAAGGCACTTTAACTCCAACAAATAAAACCAACAAATCAATGACTTATATTCTATGACTTATCTTCAACTCCATATAAGAGGTATTTCAAGCAGCAGCTTCTGCTTACGGCCATACCAGCCTGGATGCGCCCAATCTAGTCTGATCTCGGAAGCTAAGCAGGGTCGGGCCTGGTTAGTACTTGGATGGGAGACCGCCTGGGAATACCAGGTGCTGTAAGCTTTTTCAACCAGCAGAGAGCGCTCTCGCTTAATCTACCCACACATATTTCAACGTGGTAAGAGCGACAGCTCACGTCCTAAAGTGTTTTGCACATGGTTAAGGCACTTTAACTCCAACAAATAAAACCAACAAATCAATGACTTATATTATATGACTTATCTTCAACTCCATATAAGAGGTATTTCAAGCTGCAACTTCAGCTTACGGCCATACCAGCCTGGATGCGCCCGATCTCGTCTGAACTCGGAAGCTAAGCAGGGTCGGGCCTGGTTAGTACTTGGATGGGAGACCGCCTGGGAATAACAGGTGCTGTAAGCTTTTTCAACCAGCAGAGAGCGCTCTCGCTTAATCTACCCACACATATTTCAACGTGGTAACAGCGACAGCTCACGTCCTAAAGTGTTTTGCACATGGTTAAGGCACTTTAACTCCAACAAATAAAACCAACAAATCAATGACTTATATTCTATGACTTATCTTCAACTCCATACAAGAGGTATTTCAAGCTGCAGCTTCTGCTTACGGCCATACCAGCCTGGATGCGCCCGATCTCGTCTGATCTCGGAAGCTAAGCAGGGTCGGGCCTGGTTAGTACTTGGATGGGAGACCGCCTGGGAATACCAGGTGCTGTAAGCTTTTTCAACCAGCAGAGAGCGCTCTCGCTTAATCTACCCACACATATTTCAACGTGGTAACAGCGACAGCTCACGTCCTAAAGTGTTTTGCACATGGTAAAGGCACTTTAACTCCAACAAATAAGTGCTTCTAAATTATTATCACCAACAAATCAATGACTTATATTATATGACTTATCTTCAACTCCATATAAGAGGTATTTCAAGCTGCAGCTTCTGCTTACGGCCATACCAGCCTGGATGCGCCCGATCTCATCTGATCTCGGAAGCTAAGCAGGGTCGGGCCTTGTTAGTACTTGGATGGGAGACCGCCTGGGAATACCAGGTGCTGTAAGCTTTTTCAACCAGCAGAGAGCGCTCACGCTTAATCTACCCACACATATTTCAACGTGGTAACAGCGACAGCTCACGTCCTAAAGTGTTTTGCACATGGTTAAGGCACTTTAACTCCAACAAATAAAACCAACAAATCAATGACTTATATTCTATGACTTATCTTCAACTCCATATAAGAGGTATTTCAAGCAGCAGCTTCTGCTTACGGCCATACCAGCCTGGATGCGCCCAATCTAGTCTGATCTCGGAAGCTAAGCAGGGTCGGGCCTGGTTAGTACTTGGATGGGAGACCGCCTGGGAATACCAGGTGCTGTAAGCTATTTCAACCAGCAGAGAGCGCTCTCGCTTAATCTACCCACACATATTTCAACGTGGTAAGAGCGACAGCTCACGTCCTAAAGTGTTTTGCACATGGTTAAGGCACTTTAACTCCAACAAATAAAACCAACAAATCAATGACTTATATTATATGACTTATCTTCAACTCCATATAAGAGGTATTTCAAGCTGCAACTTCAGCTTACGGCCATACCAGCCTAGATGCGCCCGATCTCGTCTGAACTCGGAAGCTAAGCAGGGTCGGGCCTGGTTAGTACTTGGATGGGAGACCGCCTGGGAATAACAGGTGCTGTAAGCTTTTTCAACCAGCAGAGAGCGCTCTCGCTTAATCTACCCACACATATTTCAACGTGGTAACAGCGACAGCTCACGTCCTAAAGTGTTTTGCACATGGTTAAGGCACTTTAACTCCAACAAATAAAACCAACAAATCTATAACTTATATTCTATGACTTATCTTCAACTCCATACAAGAGGTATTTCAAGCTGCAGCTTCTGCTTACGGCCATACCAGCCTGGATGCGCCCGATCTCGTCTGATCTCGGAAGCTAAGCAGAGTCGGGCCTGGTTAGTACTTGGATGGGAGACCGCCTGGGAATACCAGGTGCTGTAAGCTTTTTCAACCAGCAGAGAGCGCTCTCGCTTAATCTACCCACACATATTTCCACGTGGTAACAGCGACAGCTCACGTCCTAAAGTGTTTTGCACATGGTTAAGGCACTTTAACTCCAACAAATAAAACCAACAAATCTATAACTTATATTCTATGACTTATCTTCAACTCCATACAAGAGGTATTTCAAGCTGCAGCTTCTGCTTACGGCCATACCAGCCTGGATGCGCCCGATCTCGTCTGATCTCGGAAGCTAAGCAGAGTCGGGCCTGGTTAGTACTTGGATGGGAGACCGCCTGGGAATAACAGGTGCTGTAAGCTTTTTCAACCAGCAGAGAGCGCTCTCGCTTAATCTACCCACACATATTTCAACGTGGTAACAGCGACAGCTCACGTCCTAAAGTGTTTTGCACATGGTTAAGGCACTTTAACTCCAACAAATAAAACCAACAAATCTATAACTTATATTCTATGACTTATCTTCAACTCCATACAAGAGGTATTTCAAGCTGCAGCTTCTGCTTACGGCCATACCAGCCTGGATGCGCCCGATCTCGTCTGATCTCGGAAGCTAAGCAGAGTCGGGCCTGGTTAGTACTTGGATGGGAGACCGCCTGGGAATACCAGGTGCTGTAAGCTTTTTCAACCAGCAGAGAGCGCTCTCGCTTAATCTACCCACACATATTTCAACGTGGTAAGAGCGACAGCTCACGTCCTAAAGTGTTTTGCACATGGTTAAGGCACCTTAACTCCAACAAATAAAACCAACAAATCAATGACTTATATTCTATGACTTATCTTCAACTCCATATCAGAGGTATTTCAAGCTGCAGCTTCTGCTTAAGGCCATACCAGCCTGGATGTGTCCGATCTCGTCTGATCTCGGAAGCTAAGCAGGGTCGGGCCTGGTTAGTACTTGGATGGGAGACCGCCTGGGAATACCAGGTGCTGTAAGCTTTTTCAACCAGCAGAGAGCGCTCTCGCTTAATCTACCCACACATATTTCAACGTGGTAACAGCGACAGCTCACGTCCTAAAGTGTTTTGCACATGGTAAAGGCACTTTAACTCCAACAAATAAGTGCTTCTAAATTATTATCACCAACAAATCAATGACTTATATGATATGACTTATCTTCAACTCCATATAAGAGGTATTTCAAGCTGCAGCTTCAGCTTACGGCCATATCAGCCTGGATGCGCCCGATCTCGTCTGATCTCGGAAGCTAAGCAGGGTCGGGCCTGGTTAGTACTTGGATGGGAGACCGCCTGGGAATACCAGGTGCTGTAAGCTTTTTCAACCAGCAGAGAGCGCTCTCGCTTAATCTACCCACACATATTTCAACGTGGTAAGAGCGACAGCTCACGTCCTAAAGTGTTTTGCACATGGTTAAGGCACTTTAACTCCAACAAATAAAACCAACAAATCAATGACTTATATTCTATGACTTATCTTCAACTCCATATAAGAGGTATTTCAAGCTGCAGCTTCTGCTTACGGCCATACCAGCCTGGATGCGCCCGATCTCGTCTGATCTCGGAAGCTAAGCAGGGTCGGGCCTGGTTAGTACTTGGATGGGAGACCGCCTGGGAATACCAGGTGCTGTAAGCTTTTTCAACCAGCAGAGAGCGCTCTCGCTTAATCTACCCACACAAATTTCAACGTGGTAACAGCGACAGCTCATGTCCTAAAGTGTTTTGCACATGGTTAAGGCACTTTAACTCCAACAAATAAAACCAACAAATCAATGACTTATATTCTATGACTTATCTTCAACTCCATATAAGAGGTATTTCAAGCTGCAGCTTCTGCTTACGGCCATACCAGCCTGGATGTGTCCGATCTCGTCTGATCTCGGAAGCTAAGCAGGGTCGGGCCTGGTTAGTACTTGGATGGGAGACCGCCTGGGAATACCAGGTGCTGTAAGCTTTTTCAACCAGCAGAGAGCGCTCTCGCTTAATCTACCCACACATATTTCAACGTGGTAACAGCGACAGCTCACGTCCTAAAGTGTTTTGCACATGGTAAAGGCACTTTAACTCCAACAAATAAGTGCTTCTAAATTATTATCACCAACAAATCAATGACTTATATGATATGACTTATCTTCAACTCCATATAAGAGGTATTTCAAGCTGCAGCTTCAGCTTACGGCCATATCAGCCTGGATGCGCCCGATCTCGTCTGATCTCGGAAGCTAAGCAGGGTCGGGCCTGGTTAGTACTTGGATGGGAGACCGCCTGGGAATACCAGGTGCTGTAAGCTTTTTCAACCAGCAGAGAGCGCTCTCGCTTAATCTACCCACACATATTTCAACGTGGTAAGAGCGACAGCTCACGTCCTAAAGTGTTTTGCACATGGTTAAGGCACTTTAACTCCAACAAATAAAACCAACAAATCAATGACTTATATTCTATGACTTATCTTCAACTCCATATAAGAGGTATTTCAAGCTGCAGCTTTTGCTTACGGCCATACCAGCCTGGATGCGCCCGATCTCGTCTGATCTCGGAAGCTAAGCAGGGTCGGGCCTTGTTAGTACTTGGATGGGAGACCGCCTGGGAATACCAGGTGCTGTAAGCTTTTTCAACCAGCAGAGAGCGCTCTCGCTTAATCTACCCACACATATTTCAACGTGGTAACAGCGACAACTCACGTCCTAAAGTGTTTTGCACATGGTTAAGGCACTTTAACTCCAACAAATAAGTGCTTCTAAATTATTATCACCAACAAATCAATGACTTATATTATATGACTTATCTTCAACTCCATATAAGAGGTATTTCAAGCTGCAGCTTCAGCTTCAGCTTACGGCCATACCAGCGGATGCGCCCGATCTCGTCTGATCTCGGAAGCTAAGCAGGGTCGGGCCTGGTTAGTACTTGGATGGGAGACCGCCTGGGAATACCAGGTGCTGTAAGCTTTTTCAACCAGCAGAGAGCGCTCTCGCTTAATCTACCCACACATATTTCAACGTGGTAACAGCGACAGCTCACGTCCTAAAGTGTTTTGCACATGGTTAAGGCACTTTAACTCCAACAAATAAGCGCTTCTAAATTATTATCACCAACAAATCAATGACTTGTATTATATACTTATCTTCAACTCCATATAAGAAGTATTTCAAGCTGCAGCTTCAGCTTACGGCCATACCAGCCTGGATGTGCCCGATCTCGTCTGATCTCGGAAGCTAAGCAGGGTCGGGCCTGGTTAGTACTTGGATGGGAGACCGCCTGGAAATACCAGGTGCTGTAAGCTTTTTCAACCAGCAGAGAACGGTCTCGCTTAATCTACCCACACATATTTCAACGTGGTAAGAGCGACAGCTCACGTCCTAAAGTGTTTTGCACATGGTTAAGGCACTTTAACTCCAACAAATAAAACCAACAAATCAATGACTTATATTCTATGACTTATCTTCAACTCCATATCAGAGGTATTTCAAGCTGCAGCTTCTGCTTACGGCCATACCAGCCTGGATGCGCCCGATCTCGTCTGATCTCGGAAGCTAAGCAGGGTCGGGCCTGGTTAGTACTTGGATGGGAGACCGCCTGGGAATACCAGGTGCTGTAGGCTTTTTCAACCAGCAGAGAACGGTCTCGCTTAATCTAGCCACACATATTTCAACGTGGTAACAGCGACAGCTCACGTCCTAAAGTGTTTTGCACATGGTTAAGGCACTTTAACTCCAACAAATAAAACCGACAAATCAATGACTTATATTCTATGACTTATCTTCAACTCCATATAAGAGGTATTTCAAGCTGCAGCTTCTGCTTACGGCCATACCAGCCTGGATGCGCCCGATCTCGTCTGATCTCGGAAGCTAAGCAGGGTCGGGCCTGGTTAGTACTTGGATGGGAGACCGCCTGGGAATACCAGGTGCTGTAAGCTTTTTCAACCAGCAGAGAGCGCTCTCGCTTAATCTACCCACACAAATTTCAACGTGGTAACAGCGACAGCTCATGTCCTAAAGTGTTTTGCACATGGTTAAGGCACTTTAACTCCAACAAATAAAACCAACAAATCAATGACTTATATTCTATGACTTATCTTCAACTCCATATAAGAGGTATTTCAAGCTGCAGCTTCTGCTTACGGCCATACCAGCCTGGATGCGCCCGATCTCGTCTGATCTCGGAAGCTAAGCAGGGTCGGGCCTTGTTAGTACTTGGATGGGAGACCGCCTGGGAATACCAGGTGCTGTAAGCTTTTTCAACCAGCAGAGAGCGCTCTCGCTTAATCTACCCACACATATTTCAACGTGGTAACAGCGACAGCTCACGTCCTAAAGTGTTTTGCACATGGTTAAGGCACTTTAACTCCAACAAATAAGTGCTTCTAAATTATTATCACCAACAAATCAATGACTTATATTATATGACTTATCTTCAACTCCATATAAGAGGTATTTCAAGCTGCAGCTTCAGCTTACGGCCATACCAGCCTGGATGCGTGCGATCTCGTCTGATCTCGGAAGCTAAGCAGGGTCGGGCCTGGTTCGTACTTGGATGGGAGACTGCCTGGGAATACCAGGTGCTGTAAGCTTTTTCAACCAGCAGAGAGCGCTCTCGCTTAATCTACCCACACATATTTCAACGTGGTAACAGCGACAGCTCACGTCCTAAAGTGTTTTGCACATGGTTAAGGCACTTTAACTCCAACAAATAAAACCAACAAATCAATGACTTATATTCTATGACTTATCTTCAACTCCATATAAGAGGTATTTCAAGCTGCAGCTTCTGCTTACGGCCATACCAGCCTGGATGCGCCCTCTGACTTCCTGTTTGTGCAGGAAGAGTGACGTGGCAGTTTGGTTCATGGTGGAGAAAGGAGAGACAAAGTTCAGATTGGAAAACAAACGAAAAAGGCTCAGAGAAGTGGAGAACAACAACACCTCCCCCGGCAGCAGTTGCTGCAGGGGGGCTACTCCAAGGGAGTATAAAAAAACTAAAACGGATTACTCGGTGATGAAGGTGGATAACGGACTGGACATGAGCTCAGCTATGACGGACAAAATGGAGTCGGAGGGGATCCCAAGGCAAAAGATGGCCCGCGCAATGGTCGGAGCCGGAGAGAAAGAGAAGAGAGCGGGAGAGGGGCCTGAGGCAGAGAAAGTGGAGAAGAGGAGGACGGGAGGACAACACAGCGGAGCGGTGTGGAAGGGGGCAGAGGAGGAGACGGCAGCGAGGGTGGCGGAGCCGAGAGCTGCAAAAGAATGTTGGGATCAAGCGGAAGACCAGAAAAAACTTGTAGTAAATGTGGAGATAGAGGGAGATGATGCCATCTCCCTCATGGAACTCTTGAAAGCTGTGAGTGTTACATGCGGTCGTGTCGTTGGCTGCCGAGTAAAGGCGGACAGAAAGTGGGAACTAACAATGGGCAACCCGCACGGGAAAAACAGACTGTTAGATGGTTTTAAGATAAGAGATTCGCGAGTGATCGCCTCTGAAATAATGAAGGACACGAGAGTGGTCTCATTTTTAAGTCTTCCTATTTATATCACTGATGAGCAGATTTTCACAAAGCTGGCACATTGGGGAGTAGAGCCGGTCTCACCAATCAAGAAGAGAAAATGGCCTGGCACGGACATATTCAACGGCACCAGGTTCCTGAAAGTCAGGTTCCCAGAGTCGGTGGCGGCTCTGCCGTATAGCACGAAATTTGACACGCTCGAGGGTCCGGAGTATTTCAGGATCATCCATAACAACCAAATGAGGGTGTGCAGACTGTGCCTACAGCAGGGGCACATTCTGCGGGAATGTCCTGAGTTCCTGTGTTTCAAATGTAACAAACAAGGACACTATGCAAGAGAATGTGCACGCATGACGGAACGAACCGGCGGAGAGCAGGAGGAGAAGGAGGAGAAGGAGGAGACGGAGGGGTTGGTGGAGGAGAGCGAGGCAGAAAAGAAGGAGGCGGCGGAGGAAGAGGAGGAGGAGGAAGACGGAGAAGGAGAGGTTGAGAGCCTGGTGGGGGACATGGAGGAGGAAGCGGTGGAGGAATCGATGGAGGAAGCAGGGAGTGACGAGGGAGGAGATGTCGCAGAGGATGCAAAGGAGGGGAGCAGTGGAGATGAGGAGGAACGAGGCGGACAAGATTGGGGTGAAGGACAAAGCAGCGGGGGGTCGCTTCCTTGTGCGCAGCAGAGAGTCACCAGGCGGGGTGGTGAGAATCCTGCTGAGACGGAGGACGTGGAGACCGGAAACGGAGCGAGGGGGATATCGAGGAAAAGATCAGGTACGAGAAAAGGGCGAGCACAGAAGAAACGTATGCACAATGAGGAAACTTCTAATATCCAGCGGTGATGGTCCGTTTCTCCTCCTTATCATGGTCTTAATGCCAATAACAGTGGCATCCATTAATGCAAACGGGCTGAGAGACAAGACGAAGTTCGAAAGCATGATAAGATTAAGTAAGGCGGATGTAATATGCTTACAAGAAACTCATTGGGATGCAGTAACGGAGCGAGACATGATAAAGCTGTGGGATGGGGAATGTTTCTCTAGCCATGGAACTAACATTGCAAGGGGAGTGGCGATTTTGTGTAAAAGGGACAGTGGAATTAAGGCCACGATGAGGGCTAAAGATGGAGAAGGAAGATGGATTAATATAGATTGTGTAGCTCAGGATGTGAATTATAATATTTTAAATGTCTATGCACCGAATACAGAAGGCGATCGCACAGCCTTCTTTAGGAAATTTTATAAAATAGCCGAAAAGTGTGATGTTATAATAGGAGATTTTAATGTGAAATTGTGTCATCTGGATATAAACGAAAGTTGTGTATGGAGACAAGATGCCTCAAGAAAGGTTCTAAATGACTTTATGATGGTTAACAACTGGTGCGACGTATGGAGAGTGAAAAATCCTGATAAGAGGCAATATTCAAGGGCGCAAGTGGTTCAAGGGGTTCTAAAACGAACCAGAATTGATTTGTGCTTAACGAAGACATCGCATATACGATTATTTAATAATGTGGATTATAAATGGATACACTTAAGCGATCACGCCATACTATCATTAGAAATGGGGGAACAGGAAGAGAAAAGGGGAGGGGGGACATGGCACTTAAATGCACATCTCTTGTACGATGTGAATTATAATAGAGCCATTAGGCAACTAATTTTGAGCGTAAGCTCACAACCGGGTTTTGAAAAGAATATAATACAAGGCTGGGAGGACTTGAAGACAAAAATAAAAGGGAAATCCATACAATATGCGAAAAGGTTTCGGGCGAGACAACAGAAGAAAGAAAGAATGCTAAGAGCAGAAATCGAAAAGGTTGAGAGACAGAAAGGCTCGGAGGGGAATAAGTTAATAAGATTGCATACCGAGTTAAAAGAGTTGGAGAGGTTGAAATGCGAAGGGGCTATATTAAGGAGCAAAGCGCAGTATGCGGTGGAAGGAGAAAAAAATACCGGCTTCTTCCTGAACTTGGAAAAAAGAAGGCAAAACAAATGCTACATAGCGGAAGTGATGAATGAAAAGGGAGAGACAACAGCTGACTTTGTAGAGATCTTAGAGACAGTCCAGAATTATTATACCCATCTTTTTGAAACAGAGGGGACAGATGATGGGATAACAGAGGAGATCCTGGCAAAATGTGAGATGAAGTTAGCTGAAGAAGACACACTCATGTGCGACCAAGAGATGAAGGAAGAGGATATTGATTTGGCAATAAAACAATTAGTACTAAATAAAAGTCCAGGTAGTGATGGACTAACAGCGAATTTTTATAAACAATTTAGTGATATATTGAAACCAATATTGTTAAATTTATACAGAACAATAGAATTAACACAATCCGTGCCGGCATCTATGGCAAGAGGGATCATAACGATCATATATAAGAAAGGGGATAAACGAAATCTAGCCAATTATAGGCCTATAACACTACTAAACACGGATTACAAAATATTGATGAAAGTACTAGCAAACAGAATAAAACAGGTCGTGCACACTATCGTAGAGCCCTCTCAGGCTTATAGTGTGCCGGGAAGGGAAGTTTCAGATATTTTGAATACTGTCAGAGACACAGTAGAATTTTTGAAAACTACCAGCAAAGAGGGCATTCTGGTCTCACTGGACTTCAACAAAGCCTTTGATAGAGTCGAACACAAATTTATGTTCAAAGTTTTGGAGAGGGTGGGATTTGGAGCGCGTTTTCTCGGGTGGATTAGGTTAATGTACGCCAACGCCACTGGCAGTGTGAAGTGTAACGGGGTGGTTACCGATCCTTTTCCGCTTCGAAGGTCGGTGAGACAGGGATGTCCACTGTCCTCAATTTTGTATACAATAATCGTGGAAACACTGGGTGTCCTTATTAAAAAAGATTCAGAAATAAAAGGTATAGAATTACCTGGAGGGGAGATGTGCACCATACAACAGTTTGCTGATGATACCACGCTACTGATTAAAGACATAAATAGTGTACATAGAATAATAAACTTGGTAGAACGATATGGTAGAGCCTCAGGAGCTAAAATAAATCCAGATAAATCAGAAATCATGTTCATCAATATGAAGGGACCGCCGCAAAATGAATTACCGGTACAATTACAAGCAGAACATATCAAAATATTGGGTACATACATTGGGGTAAACAGTGAAACGGCCAGGGACATGACATGGACTAGTATAATTAAAAGGATAGAAGCAATTTTGTGCTATTGGCGAATGAGGAACCTGAAACTCAATGGGAATGTGGTGGTATTAAATAGCTTGGTAATGTCTAAAATATATTATGCACTCACGGTGATAGATCTACCCTTATGGGCACTAAACAAACTAAATGAGATTATGACAGTTTTCTTGTGGGGGACAACGGTGGGGAAAATCGCAAGAAAAACATTAATAGGGAAATATGAAGAGGGAGGGCTAAAATTACTAGACATAGAAAGTAAGAAAAATGCTTTCAGGATTAAATTGGTCAGAAAATATCTGTACGATGACACGGCTTACGGCTGGAAGGGTCTTATGCGGTTTTTTTTAAATCGAGTGCTCGGAATAGGAGATTTTGTCCTGCTTATGAAACCGAAGAGGCCGATGACAGCGGGAGTCCCATTATTTTATAGGGAGGTCCTCGAAGCACAAGCTGGCTTCCTGGAGCATATAGAATATGGGGCGAATTCTATAAGCCTAATAAGAGAACTGCCGATATTTTTAAATAAATATATAAAGAAAGAAAATAAAATGTTGTATAATAACAAAATGATAAGAGCTGGACTAGTACAGCTGAAAGATATAATGTATGAATTTGTGCCCGTTTTTTTGCCGACGCAGGCCGTGGTGGATAGTATAAGGGAAGTTGATTATAATTCAACATACACGGTCATAGAGAATTATTATAAGACTATTCAGAGAAGTATCCCACAACAATGGAGAAGGCTGATAGAAACAGGTACAGCTAGAGATAGGACAAGCAAACTCCCAGAGCTGGGAATTAAGCGAGAGGGGGAAAACAAGAGCTTCAGTCTGATCTCCTGCAAGGAAATCTACGAGCGTTTTTTAGTGAACGTCACGAAATCACCGGCCTCCTTGTCGTATTGGAGCAAGGTCTTTCCACAGAAAGAGGGGTGGAAAATATGGGAGAAATGGAAAGTACAGGGTAACAGCATCGAGGCTGAGGACAATGATTTCAAAATAAGACACAATAAAATTTTTACTAATGTGGTTTTACATCAACTGGATAAAGCTGTAGACAGAGATTGTGATGTTTGTGGCTTATTGCCGGAAACGCTGATGCATATGTTTGATATTTGTCCTGAGTTATCTGGCTTTTTTGGGTTATTGAAGAAATGTCTAATAGAAAAATTGGGAATGGTGTGGGACGGAAGGGATTCATGGGAGTTTTTTCTTTTATTTGGAAACTGGCAATACAGTAAAATTAGAAACGAAATGCTGTGCAGATTTATGTTGAGCCATGCACGATGGGCAATAAGGGCACGAAGAAACAAGGCACATTACGAACGAAGGGTTATTGCAATATGGCCGATTTTTCAAAACATAGTAAAGGAACAGATTCGATACAGGTTGATACATGGGGTAGACCATTTTGAACGACTGTATGTGAAGGATGCCACTCTCCTATCCCTTGATAAAGAAAAGAGGATTGTGTGGAATTGGTAGCTCTTTTTGGACTGTGTAGTTG
>NW_026906196.1:567500-572500 GCF_033807715.1 Cololabis saira | reverse complement strand
CAACTCCATATAAGGGGTATTTCAAGCAGGAGCTTCTGCTTACGGCCATACCCGCCTGGATGCGCCCAATCTCGTCTGATCTCGGAAGCTAAGCAGGGTCGGGCCTGGTTAGTACTTGGATGGGAGACCGCCTGGGAATACCAGGTGCTGTAAGTTTTTTCAACCAGCAGAGAGCGCTCTCGCTTAATCTACCCACACATATTTCAACGTGGTAACAGCGACAGCTCACGTCCTAAAGTGTTTTGCACATGGTTAAGGCACTTTAACTCCAACAAATAAAACCAACAAATCTATGACTTATATTGTATGACTTATCTTCAACTACATATAAGAGGTATTTCAAGCTGCAGCTTCTGCTTACGGCCATACCAGCCTGGATGCGCCCGATCTTGTCTGATCTCGGAAGCTAAGCAGGGTCGGGCCTGGTTAGTAATTGGATGGGAGACCGCCTGGGAATACCAGGTGCTGTAAGCTTTTTCAACCAACAGAGAGCGCTCTCGCTTAATCTACCCACACATATTTCAACGTGGTAACAGCGACAGCTCGCGTCCTAAAGTGTTTTGCACATGGTTAAGGCACTTTAACTCCAACAAATAAAACCAACAAATCAATGACCTTATTCTATGACTTATCTTCAACTCCATATAAGAGGTATTTCAAGCTGCAGCTTCTGCTTACGGCCATTCCAGCCTGGATGCGCCCGATCTCGTCTGATCTCGGAAGCTAAGCAGGGTCGGGCCTGGTTAGTACTTGGATGGGAGACCGCCTGGGAATACCAGGTGCTGTGAGCTTTTTCAACCAGCAGAGAACGCTCTCGCTTAATCTACCCACACATATTTCAACGTGGTAACAGCGACAGCTCACGTCCTAAAGTGTTTTGCACATGGTTAAGGTACCTTAACTCCAACAAATAAAACCAACAAATCAATGACTTATATTCTATGACTTATCTTCAACTCCATATCAGAGGTATT
Source organism: Cololabis saira (assembly GCF_033807715.1). NCBI lineage: Eukaryota > Metazoa > Chordata > Actinopteri > Beloniformes > Belonidae > Cololabis > Cololabis saira. The sequence goes on along the minus strand of NW_026906196.1, from coordinate 571,526 downwards.
TCAAGCTGCAGCTTCTGCTTACGGCCATACCAGCCTGGATGTGTCCGATCTCGTCTGATCTCGGAAGCTAAGCAGGGTCGGGCCTGGTTAGTACTTGGATGGGTGACCGCCTGGGAATACCAGGTGCTGTAAGCTTTTTCAACCAGCAGAGAGCGCTCTCGCTTAATCTACCCACACATATTTCAACGTGGTAACAGCGACAGCTCACGTCCTAAAGTGTTTTGCACATGGTAAAGGCACTTTAACTCCAACAAATAAGTGCTTCTAAATTATTATCACCAACAAATCAATGACTTATATTATATGACTTATCTTCAACTCCATATAAGAGGTATTTCAAGCTGCAGCTTCAGCTTACGGCCATACCAGCCTGGATGCGCCCGATCTCGTCTGATCTCGGAAGCTAAGCAGGGTCGGGCCTGGTTAGTACTTGGATGGGAGACCGCCTGGGAATATCAGGTGCTGTAAGCTTTTTCAACCAGCAGAGAGCGCTCTCGCTTAATCTACCCACACATATTTCAACGTGGTAAGAGCGACAGCTCACGTCCTAAAGTGTTTTGCACATGGTTAAGGCACTTTAACTCCAACAAATAAAACCAACAAATCAATAACTTATATTCTATGACTTATCTTCAACTCCATATAAGAGGTATTTCAAGCTGCAGCTTCTGCTTACGGCCATACCAGCCTGGATGCGCCCGATCTCGTCTGATCTCGGAAGCTAAGCAGGGTCGGGCCTGGTTAGTACTTGGATGGGAGACCGCCTGGGAATACCAGGTGCTGTAAGCTTTTTCAACCAGCAGAGAGCGCTCTCGCTTAATCTACCCACACATATTTCAACGTGGTAAGAGCGACAGCTCACGTCCTAAAGTGTTTTGCACATGGTTAAGGCACTTTAACTCCAACAAATAAAACCAACAAATCAATGACTTATATTCTATGACTTATCTTCAACTCCATATCAGAGGTATTTCAAGCTGCAGCTTCTGCTTACGGCCATACCAGCCTGGATGCGCCCGATCTCGTCTGATCTCTGAAGCTAAGCAGGGTCGGGCCTGGTTAGTACTTGGATGGTAGACCGCCTGGGAATACCAGGTGCTGTAAGCTTTTTCAACCAGCAGAGAGCGCTCTCGCTTAATCTGCCCACACATATTTCAATGTGGTAACAGCGACAGCTCACGTCCTAAAGTGTTTTGCACATGGTTAAGGCACTTTAACTCCAACAAATAAAACCAACAAATCAATGACTTATATTCTATGACTTATCTTCAACTCCATATCAGAGGTATTTCAAGCTGCAGCTTCTGCTTACGGCCATACCAGCCTGGATGTGTCCGATCTCGTCTGATCTCGGAAGCTAAGCAGGGTCGGGCCTGGTTAGTACTTGGATGGGAGACCGCCTGGGAATACCAGGTGCTGTAAGCTTTTTCAACCAGCAGAGAGCGCTCTCGCTTAATCTACCCACACATATTTCAACGTGGTAACAGCGACAGCTCACGTCCTAAAGTGTTTTGCACATGGTAAAGGCACTTTAACTCCAACAAATAAGTGCTTCTATATTATTATCACCAACAAATCAATGACTTATATTATATGACTTATCTTCAACTCCATATAAGAGGTATTTCAAGCTGCAGCTTCAGCTTACGGCCATACCAGCCTGGATGCGCCCGATCTCGTCTGATCTCGGAAGCTAAGCAGGGTCGGGCCTGGTTAGTACTTGGATGGGAGACCGCCTGGGAATACCAGGTGCTGTAAGCTTTTTCAACCAGCAGAGAGCGCTCTCGCTTAATCTACCCACACATATTTCAACGTGGTAAGAGCGACAGCTCACGTCCTAAAGTGTTTTGCACATGGTTAAGGCACTTTAACTCCAACAAATAAAACCAACAAATCAATAACTTATATTCTATGACTTATCTTCAACTCCATATAAGAGGTATTTCAAGCTGCAGCTTCTGCTTACGGCCATACCAGCCTGGATGCGCCCGATCTCGTCTGATATCGGAAGCTAAGCAGGGTCGGGCCTGGTTAGTACTTGGATGGGAGACCGTCTGGGAATACCAGGTGCTGTAAGCTTTTTCAACCAGCAGAGAGCGCTCTCGCTTAATCTACCCACACATATTTCAACGTGGTAACAGCGACAGCTCACGTCCTGAAGTGTTTTGCACATGGTTAAGGCACTTTAACTCCAACAAATAAAACCAACAAATCAATGACTTATATTCTATGACTTATCTTCAACTCCATATAAGAGGTATTTCAAGCAGCAGCTCCTGCTTACGGCCATACCAGCCTGGATGCGCCCGATCTCGTCTGATCTCGGAAGCTAAGCAGGGTCGGGCCTGGTTACTACTTGGATGGGAGACCGCCTGGGAATACCAGGTGCTGTAAGCATTTTCAACCAGCAGAGAGCGCTCTCGCTTAATCTACCCACACATATTTCAACGTGGTAACAGTGACAGCTCACGTCCTGAAGTGTTTTGCACATGGTTAAGGCACTTTAACTCCAACAAATAAAACCAACAAATCAATGACTTATATTCTATGACTTATCTTCAACTCCATATAAGAGGTATTTCAAGCTGCAGCTTCTGCTTACGGCCATACCAGCCTGGATGCGCCCGATCTCGTCTGATCTCGGTAGCTAAGCAGGGTCGGGCCTGGTTAGTACTTGGATGGGAGACCGCCTGGGAATACCAGGTGCTGTAAGCTTTTTCAACCAGCAGAGAGCGCTCTCGCTTAATCTACCCACACATATTTCAACGTGGTAACAGCGACAGCTCACGTCCTAAAGTGTTTTGCACATGGTTAAGGCACTTTAACTCCAACAAATATGCGCTTCTAAATTATTATCACCAACAAATCAATGACTTTTTTGTATGACTTATCTTCAACTCCATATAAGAGGTATTTCAAGCTGCAGCTTCAGCTTACGGCCATACCAGCCTGGATGTGCCCGATCTCGTCTGATCTTGGAAGCTAAGCAGGGTCGGGCCTGGTTAGTACTTGGATGGGAGACCGCCTGGGAATACCAGGTGCTGTAAGCTTTTTCAACCAGCAGAGAGCGGTCTCGCTTAATCTACCCACACATATTTCAACGTGGTAAGGGCGACAGCTCACGTCCTAAAGTGTTTTGCACATGGTTAAGGCACTTTAACTCCAACAAATAAGCGCTTCTAAATTATTATCACCAACAAATCAATGACTTATATTATATGACTTATCTTCAACTCCATATAAGAGGTATTTCAATCTGCAGCTTCAGCTTACGGCCATACCAGCCTGGATGCGCCCGATCTCGTCTGATCTCGGAAGCTAAGCAGGGTCGGGCCTGGTTAGTACTTGGATGGGAGACCGCCTGGGAATACCAGGTGCTGTAAGCTTTTTTAACCAGCAGAGAACGCTCTCGCTTAATCTACCCACACATATTTCAACGTGGTAACAGCGACAGCTCACGTCCTAAAGTGTTTTGCACATGGTTAAGGCACTTTAACTCCAACAAATAAAACCAACAAATCAATGACTTATATTCTATGACTTATCTTCAACTCCATATCAGAGGTATTTCAAGCTGCAGCTTCTGCTTACGGCCATACCAGCCTGGATGCGCCCGATCTTGTCTGATCTCGGAAGCTAAGCAGAGTCGGGCCTGGTTAGTACTTGGATGGGAGACCGCCTGGGAATACCAGGTGCTGTAAGCTTTTTCAACCAGCAGAGAACGCTCTCGCTTAATCTACCCACACATATTTCAACGTGGTAACAGCGACAGCTCACGTCCTAAAGTGTTTTGCACATGGTTAAGGCACTTTAACTCCAACAAATAAAACCAACAAATTAATGACTTATATTCTATGACTTATCTTCAACTCCATATAAGAGGTATTTCAAGCTGCAGCTTCTGCTTACGGCCATACCAGCCTGGATGAGCCCGATCTCGTCTGATCTCGGAAGCTAAGCAGGGTCGGGCCTGGTTAGTACTTGGATGGGAGACCGCCTGGGAATACCAGGTGCTGTAAGCATTTT
>NW_026906196.1:557500-562500 GCF_033807715.1 Cololabis saira | reverse complement strand
TGCTTACGGCCATACCAGCCTGGATGAGCCCGATCTCGTCTGATCTCGGAAGCTAAGCAGGGTCGGGCCTGGTTAGTACTTGGATGGGAGACCGCCTGGGAATACCAGGTGCTGTAAGCATTTTCAACCAGCAGAGAGCGCTCTCGCTTAATCTACCCACACATATTTCAACGTGGTAACAGCGACAGCTCACGTCCAAAAGTGTTTTTCACATGGTTAAGGCACTTTAACTCCAACAAATAAGCGCTTCTAAATTATTATCACCAACAAATCAATGACTTATATTATATGACTTATCTTCAACTCCATATAAGAGGTATTTCAAGCTGCAGCTTCAGCTTACGGCCATACCAGCCTGGATGCGCCCGATCTCGTCTGATCTCGGAAGCTAAGCAGGGTCGGGCCTGGTTAGTACTTGGATGGGAGACCGCCTGGGAATACCAGGTGCTGTAAGCATTTTCAACCAGCAGAGAGCGCTCTCGCTTAATCTACCCACACATATTTCAACGTGGTAACAGCGACAGCTCACGTCCTAAAGTGTTTTGCACATGGTTAAGGCACTTTAACTCCAACAAATAAAACCAACAAATCAATGACTTATATTCTATGACTTATCTTCAACTCTATATAAGAGGTATTTCAAGCTGCAGCTTCTGCTTACGGCCATACCAGCCTGGATGCGCCCGATCTCGTCTGATCTCGGAAGCCAAGCAGGGTTGGGCCTGGTTAGTACTTGGATGGGAGACCGCCTGGAAATACCAGGTGCTGTAAGCTTTTTCAACCAGCAGAGAACGCTCTCGCTTAATCTACCCACACATATTTCAACGTGGTAACAGCGACAGCTCACGTCCTGAAGTGTTTTGCACATGGTTAAGGCACTTTAACTCCAACAAATAAAACCAACAAATCAATGACTTATATTCTATGACTTATCTTCAACTCCATATAAGAAGTATTTCAAGCTGCAGCTTCAGCTTACGGCCATACCAGCCTGGATGCGCCCGATCTTGTCTGATCTCGGAAGCTAAGCAGGGTCGGGCCTGGTTAGTACTTGGATGGGAGACCGCCTGGGAATACCAGGTGCTGTAAGCTTTTTCAACCAGCAGAGAGCGCTCTCGCTTAATCTACCCACACATATTTCAACGTGGTAAGAGCGACAGCTCACGTCCTAAAGTGTTTTGCACATGGTTAAGGCACCTTAACTCCAACAAATAAAACCAACAAATCAATGACTTATATTCTATGACTTATCTTCAACTCCATATCAGAGGTATTTCAAGCTGCAGCTTCTGCTTAAGGCCATACCAGCCTGGATGTGTCCGATCTCGTCTGATCTCGGAAGCTAAGCAGGGTCGGGCCTGGTTAGTACTTGGATGGGAGACCGCCTGGGAATACCAGGTGCTGTAAGCTTTTTCAACCAGCAGAGAGTGCTCTCGCTTAATCTACCCACACATATTTCAACGTGGTAACAGCGACAGCTCACGTCCTAAAGTGTTTTGCACATGGTAAAGGCACTTTAACTCCAACAAATAAGTGCTTCTAAATTATTATCACCAACAAATCAATGACTTATATTATATGACTTATCTTCAACTCCATATAAGAGGTATTTCAAGCTGCAGCTTCAGCTTACGGCCATATCAGCCTGGATGCGCCCGATCTCGTCTGATCTCGGAAGCTAAGCAGGGTCGGGCCTGGTTAGTACTTGGATGGGAGACCGCCTGGGAATACCAGGTGCTGTAAGCATTTTCAACCAGCAGAGAGCGCTCTCGCTTAATCTACCCACACATATTTCAACGTGGTAACAGTGACAGCTCACGTCCAAAAGTGTTTTGCACATGGTTAAGGCACTTTAACTCCAACAAATAAAACCAACAAATCAATGACTTATATTCTATGACTTATCTTCAACTCCATATCAGAGGTATTTCAAGCTGCAGCTTCTGCTTACGGTCATACCAGCCTGGATGCGCCCGATCTCGTCTGATCTCGGAAGCTAAGCAGGGTCAGGCCTGGTTAGTACTTGGATGGTAGACCGCCTGGGAATACCAGGTGCTGTAAGCTTTTTCAACCAGCAGAGAGCGCTCTCGCTTAATCTGCCCACACATATTTCAATGTGGTAACAGCGACAGCTCACGTCCTAAAGTGTTTTGCACATGGTTAAGGCACTTTAACTCCAACAAATAAAACCAACAAATCAATGACTTATATTCTATGACTTATCTTCAACTCCATATAAGAGGTATTTCAAGCTGCAGCTTCTGCTTACGGCCATACCAGCCTGGATGAGCCCGATCTCGTCTGATCTCGGAAGCTAAGCAGGGTCGGGCCTGGTTAGTACTTGGATGGGAGACCGCCTGGGAATACCAGGTGCTGTAAGCTTTTTCAACCAGCAGAGAGCGCTCTCGCTTAATCTACCCACACATATTTCAACGTGGTAAGAGCGACAGCTCACGTCCTAAAGTGTTTTGCACATGGTTAAGGCACGTTAACTCCAACAAATAAAACCAACAAATCAATGACTTATATTCTATGACTTATCTTCAACTCCATATCAGAGGTATTTCAAGCTGCAGCTTCTGCTTACGGCCATACCAGCCTGGATGCGCCCGATCTCGTCTGATCTCGGAAGCTAAGCAGGGTCGGGCCTGGTTAGTACTTGGATGGGAGACCGCCTGGGAATACCAGGTGCTGTAAGCTTTTTCAACCAGGAGAGAACGGTCTCGCTTAATCTAGCCACACATATTTCAACGTGGTAACAGCGACAGCTCACGTCCTAAAGTGTTTTGCACATGGTTAAGGCACTTTAACTCCAACAAATAAAACCAACAAATCAATGACTTATATTCTATGACTTATCTTCAACTCCATATAAGAGGTATTTCAAGCTGCAGCTTTTGCTTACGGCCATACCAGCCTGGATGCGCCCGATCTCGTCTGATCTCGGAAGCTAAGCAGGGTCGGCCCTGGTTAGTACTTGGATGGGAGACCGCCTGGGAATACCAGGTGCTGTAAGGTTTTTCAACCAGCAGAGAACCCTCTAGCTTAATCTACCCACACATATTTCAACGTGGTAACAGCGACAGCTCACGTCCTAAAGTGTTTTGCACATGGTTAAGGCACTTTAACTCCAACAAATAAGCGCTTCTAAATTATTATCACCAACAAATCAATGACTTGTATTATATGACTTATCTTCAACTCCATATAAGAGGTATTTCAAGCTGCAGCTTCTGCTTACGGCCATACCAGCCTGGATGCGCCCGATCTCGTCTGATCTCGGAAGCTAAGCAGGGTCGGGCCTGGTTAGTACTTGGATGGGAGACCGCCTGGGAATACCAGGTGCTGTAAGCTTTTTCAACCAGCAGAGAACGCTCTCGCTTAATCTACCCACACATATTTCAACGTGGTAAGAGCGACAGCTCACGTCCTAAAGTGTTTTGCACATGGTTAAGGCACCTTAACTCCAACAAATAAAACCAACAAATCAATGACTTATATTCTATGACTTATCTTCAACTCCATATCAGAGGTATTTCAAGCTGCAGCTTCTGCTTAAGGCCATACCAGCCTGGATGTGTCCGATCTCGTCTGATCTCGGAAGCTAAGCAGGGTCGGGCCTGGTTAGTACTTGGATGGGAGACCGCCTGGGAATACCAGGTGCTGTAAGCTTTTTCAACCAGCAGAGAGTGCTCTCGCTTAATCTACCCACACATATTTCAACGTGGTAACAGCGACAGCTCACGTCCTAAAGTGTTTTGCACATGGTAAAGGCACTTTAACTCCAACAAATAAGTGCTTCTAAATTATTATCACCAACAAATCAATGACTTATATTATATGACTTATCTTCAACTCCATATAAGAGGTATTTCAAGCTGCAGCTTCAGCTTACGGCCATATCAGCCTGGATGCGCCCGATCTCGTCTGATCTCGGAAGCTAAGCAGGGTCGGGCCTGGTTAGTACTTGGATGGGAGACCGCCTGGGAATACCAGGTGCTGTAAGCATTTTCAACCAGCAGAGAGCGCTCTCGCTTAATCTACCCACACATATTTCAACGTGGTAACAGTGACAGCTCACGTCCAAAAGTGTTTTGCACATGGTTAAGGCACTTTAACTCCAACAAATAAAACCAACAAATCAATGACTTATATTCTATGACTTATCTTCAACTCCATATCAGAGGTATTTCAAGCTGCAGCTTCTGCTTACGGTCATACCAGCCTGGATGCGCCCGATCTCGTCTGATCTCGGAAGCTAAGCAGGGTCAGGCCTGGTTAGTACTTGGATGGTAGACCGCCTGGGAATACCAGGTGCTGTAAGCTTTTTCAACCAGCAGAGAGCGCTCTCGCTTAATCTGCCCACACATATTTCAATGTGGTAACAGCGACAGCTCACGTCCTAAAGTGTTTTGCACATGGTTAAGGCACTTTAACTCCAACAAATAAAACCAACAAATCAATGACTTATATTCTATGACTTATCTTCAACTCCATATAAGAGGTATTTCAAGCTGCAGCTTCTGCTTACGGCCATACCAGCCTGGATGAGCCCGATCTCGTCTGATCTCGGAAGCTAAGCAGGGTCGGGCCTGGTTAGTACTTGGATGGGAGACCGCCTGGGAATACCAGGTGCTGTAAGCTTTTTCAACCAGCAGAGAGCGCTCTCGCTTAATCTACCCACACATATTTCAACGTGGTAAGAGCGACAGCTCACGTCCTAAAGTGTTTTGCACATGGTTAAGGCACGTTAACTCCAACAAATAAAACCAACAAATCAATGACTTATATTCTATGACTTATCTTCAACTCCATATCAGAGGTATTTCAAGCTGCAGCTTCTGCTTACGGCCATACCAGCCTGGATGCGCCCGATCTCGTCTGATCTCGGAAGCTAAGCAGGGTCGGGCCTGGTTAGTACTTGGATGGGAGACCGCCTGGGAATACCAGGTGCTGTAAGCTTTTTCAACCAGGAGAGAACGGTCTCGCTTAATCTAGCC
>NW_026906196.1:530000-552500 GCF_033807715.1 Cololabis saira | reverse complement strand
CACTTTAACTCCAACAAATAAGTGCTTCTAAATTATTATCACCAACAAATCAATGACTTATATTATATGACTTATCTTCAACTCCATATAAGAGGTATTTCAAGCTGCAGCTTCAGCTTCAGCTTACGGCCATACCAGCCTGGATGCGCCCGATCTCGTCTGATCTCGGAAGCTAAGCAGGGTCGGGCCTGGTTAGTACTTGGATGGGAGACCGCCTGGGAATACCAGGTGTTGTAAGCTTTTTCAACCAGCAGAGAGCGCTCTCGCTTAATCTACCCACACATATTTCAACTTGGTAACAGCGACAGCTCACGTCCTAAAGTGTTTTGCACATGGTTAAGGCACTTTAACTCCAACAAATAAGCGCTTCTAAATTATTATCACCAACAAATCAATGACTTGTATTATATACTTATCTTCAACTCCATATAAGAAGTATTTCAAGCTGCAGCTTCTGCTTACGGCCATACCAGCCTGGATGCGCCCGATCTCGTCTGATCTCGGAAGCTAAGCAGGGTCGGGCCTGGTTAGTACTTGGATGGGAGACCGCCTGGGAATACCAGGTGCTGTAAGCTTTTTCAACCAGCAGAGAACGGTCTCGCTTAATCTAGCCACACATATTTCAACGTGGTAACAGCGACAGTTCACGTCCTAAAGTGTTTTGCACATGGTTAAGGCACTTTAACTCCAACAAATAAAACCAACAAATCAATGACTTATATTCTATGACTTATCTTCAACTCCATATAAGAGGTATTTCAAGCTGCAGCTTCTGCTTACGGCCATACCAGCCTGGATGCGCCCGATCTCGTCTGATCTCGGAAGCTAAGCAGGGTCGGGCCTGGTTAGTACTTGGATGGGAGACCGCCTGGGAATACCAGGTGCTGTAAGCTTTTTCAACCAGCAGAGAGCGCTCTCGCTTAATCTACCCACACATATTTCAACGTGGTAACAGCGACAGCTCACGTCCTAAAGTGTTTTGCACATGGTTAAGGCACTTTAACTCCAACAAATAAGTGCTTCTAAATTATTATCACCAACAAATCAATGACTTATATTATATGACTTATCTTCAACTCCATATAAGAGGTATTTCAAGCTGCAGCTTCAGCTTCAGCTTACGGCCATACCAGCCTGGATGCGCCCGATCTCGTCTGATCTCGGAAGCTAAGCAGGGTCGGGCCTGGTTAGTACTTGGATGGGAGACCGCCTGGGAATACTAGGTGTTGTAAGCTTTTTCAACCAGCAGAGAGCGCTCTCGCTTAATCTACCCACACATATTTCAACTTGGTAACAGCGACAGCTCACGTCCTAAAGTGTTTTGCACATGGTTAAGGCACTTTAACTCCAACAAATAAGCGCTTCTAAATTATTATCACCAACAAATCAATGACTTATATTATATGACTTATCTTCAACTCCATATAAGAGTTATTTCAAGCTGCAGCTTCAGCTTACGGCCATACCAGCCTGGATGCGCCCAATCTCGTCTGATCTCGGAAGCTAAGCAGGGTCGGGCCTGGTTAGTACTTGGATAGGAGACCGCCTGGGAATACCAGGTGCTGTAAGCATTTTCAACCAGCAGAGAGCGCTCTCGCTTAATCTACCCACACATATTTCAACGTGGTAACAGCGACAGCTCACGTCCTGAAGTGTTTTGCACATGGTTAAGGCACTTTAACTCCAACAAATAAAACCAACAAATCAATGACTTATATTCTATGACTTATCTTCAACTCCATATAAGAAGTATTTCAAGCTGCAGCTTCAGCTTACGGCCATACCAGCCTGGATGCGCCCGATCTTTTCTGATCTCGGAAGCTAAGCAGGGTCGGGCCTGGTTAGTACTTGGATGGGAGACCGCCTGGGAATACCAGGTGCTGTAAGCTTTTTCAACCAGCAGAGAGCGCTCTCGCTTAATCTACCCACACATATTTCAACGTGGTAAGAGCGACAGCTCACGTCCTAAAGTGTTTTGCACATGGTTAAGGCACCTTAACTCCAACAAATAAAACCAACAAATCAATGACTTATATTCTATGACTTATCTTCAACTCCATATCAGAGGTATTTCAAGCTGCAGCTTCTGCTTAAGGCCATACCAGCCTGGATGTGTCCGATCTCGTCTGATCTCGGAAGCTAAGCAGGGTCGGGCCTGGTTAGTACTTGGATGGGAGACCGCCTGGGAATACCAGGTGCTGTAAGCTTTTTCAACCAGCAGAGAGCGCTCTCGCTTAATCTACCCACACATATTTCAACGTGGTAACAGCGACAGCTCACGTCCTAAAGTGTTTTGCACATGGTAAAGGCACTTTAACTCCAACAAATAAGTGCTTCTAAATTATTATCACCAACAAATCAATGACTTATATTATATGACTTATCTTCAACTCCATATAAGAGGTATTTCAAGCTGCAGCTTCAGCTTACGGCCATATCAGCCTGGATGCGCCCGATCTCGTCTGATCTCGGAAGCTAAGCAGGGTCGGGCCTGGTTAGTACTTGGATGGGAGACCGCCTGGGAATACCAGGTGCTGTAAGCATTTTCAACCAGCAGAGAGCGCTCTCGCTTAATCTACCCACACATATTTCAACGTGGTAACAGTGACAGCTCACGTCCAAAAGTGTTTTGCACATGGTTAAGGCACTTTAACTCCAACAAATAAAACCAACAAATCAATGACTTATATTCTATGACTTATCTTCAACTCCATATCAGAGGTATTTCAAGCTGCAGCTTCTGCTTACGGTCATACCAGCCTGGATGCGCCCGATCTCGTCTGATCTCTGAAGCTAAGCAGGGTCGGGCCTGGTTAGTACTTGGATGGTAGACCGCCTGGGAATACCAGGTGCTGTAAGCTTTTTCAACCAGCAGAGAGCGCTCTCGCTTAATCTGCCCACACATATTTCAATGTGGTAACAGCGACAGCTCACGTCCTAAAGTGTTTTGCACATGGTTAAGGCACTTTAACTCCAACAAATAAAACCAACAAATCAATGACTTATATTCTATGACTTATCTTCAACTCCATATAAGAGGTATTTCAAGCCGCAGCTTCTGCTTACGGCCATACCAGCCTGCATGAGCCCGATCTCGTCTGATCTCGGAAGCTAAGCAGGGTCGGGCCTGGTTAGTACTTGGATGGGAGACCGCCTGGGAATACCAGGTGCTGTAAGCTTTTTCAACCAGCAGAGAGCGCTCTCGCTTAATCTACCCACACATATTTCAACGTGGTAAGAGCGACAGCTCACGTCCTAAAGTGTTTTGCACATGGTTAAGGCACGTTAACTCCAACAAATAAAACCAACAAATCAATGACTTATATTCTATGACTTATCTTCAACTCCATATCAGAGGTATTTCAAGCTGCAGCTTCTGCTTACGGCCATACCAGCCTGGATGCGCCCGATCTCGTCTGATCTCGGAAGCTAAGCAGGGTCGGGCCTGGTTAGTACTTGGATGGGAGACCGCCTGGGAATACCAGGTGCTGTAAGCTTTTTCAACCAGCAGAGAACGGTCTCGCTTAATCTAGCCACACATATTTCAACGTGGTAACAGCGACAGCTCACGTCCTAAAGTGTTTTGCACATGGTTAAGGCACTTTAACTCCAACAAATAAGTGCTTCTAAATTATTATCACCAACAAATCAATGACTTATATTATATGACTTATCTTCAACTCCATATAAGAGGTATTTCAAGCTGCAGCTTCAGCTTCAGCTTACGGCCATACCAGCCTGGATGCGCCCGATCTCGTCTGATCTCGGAAGCTAAGCAGGGTCGGGCCTGGTTAGTACTTGGATGGGAGACCGCCTGGGAATACCAGGTGTTGTAAGCTTTTTCAACCAGCAGAGAGCGCTCTCGCTTAATCTACCCACACATATTTCAACTTGGTAACAGCGACAGCTCACGTCCTAAAGTGTTTTGCACATGGTTAAGGCACTTTAACTCCAACAAATAAGCGCTTCTAAATTATTATCACCAACAAATCAATGACTTGTATTATATACTTATCTTCAACTCCATATAAGAAGTATTTCAAGCTGCAGCTTCAGCTTACGGCCATACCAGCCTGGATGTGCCCGATCTCGTCTGATCTCGGAAGCTAAGCAGGGTCGGGCCTGGTTAGTACTTGGATGGGAGACCGCCTGGGAATACCAGGTGCTGTAAGCTTTTTCAACCAGCAGAGAGCGCTCTCGCTTAATCTACCCACACATATTTCAACGTGGTAAGAGCGACAGCTCACGTCCTAAAGTGTTTTGCACATGGTTAAGGCACCTTAACTCCAACAAATAAAACCAACAAATCAATGACTTATATTCTATGACTTATCTTCAACTCCATATCAGAGGTATTTCAAGCTGCAGCTTCTGCTTAAGGCCATACCAGCCTGGATGTGTCCGATCTCGTCTGATCTCGGAAGCTAAGCAGGGTCGGGCCTGGTTAGTACTTGGATGGGAGACCGCCTGGGAATACCAGGTGCTGTAAGCTTTTTCAACCAGCAGAGAGCGCTCTCGCTTAATCTACCCACACATATTTCAACGTGGTAACAGCGACAGCTCACGTCCTAAAGTGTTTTGCACATGGTAAAGGCACTTTAACTCCAACAAATAAGTGCTTCTAAATTATTATCACCAACAAATCAATGACTTATATTATATGACTTATCTTCAACTCCATATAAGAGGTATTTCAAGCTGCAGCTTCAGCTTACGGCCATATCAGCCTGGATGCGCCCGATCTCGTCTGATCTCGGAAGCTAAGCAGGGTCGGGCCTGGTTAGTACTTGGATGGGAGACCGCCTGGGAATACCAGGTGCTGTAAGCATTTTCAACCAGCAGAGAGCGCTCTCGCTTAATCTACCCACACATATTTCAACGTGGTAACAGTGACAGCTCACGTCCAAAAGTGTTTTGCACATGGTTAAGGCACTTTAACTCCAACAAATAAAACCAACAAATCAATGACTTATATTCTATGACTTATCTTCAACTCCATATCAGAGGTATTTCAAGCTGCAGCTTCTGCTTACGGTCATACCAGCCTGGATGCGCCCGATCTCGTCTGATCTCTGAAGCTAAGCAGGGTCGGGCCTGGTTAGTACTTGGATGGTAGACCGCCTGGGAATACCAGGTGCTGTAAGCTTTTTCAACCAGCAGAGAGCGCTCTCGCTTAATCTGCCCACACATATTTCAATGTGGTAACAGCGACAGCTCACGTCCTAAAGTGTTTTGCACATGGTTAAGGCACTTTAACTCCAACAAATAAAACCAACAAATCAATGACTTATATTCTATGACTTATCTTCAACTCCATATAAGAGGTATTTCAAGCTGCAGCTTCTGCTTACGGCCATACCAGCCTGGATGAGCCCGATCTCGTCTGATCTCGGAAGCTAAGCAGGGTCGGGCCTGGTTAGTACTTGGATGGGAGACCGCCTGGGAATACCAGGTGCTGTAAGCTTTTTCAACCAGCAGAGAGCGCTCTCGCTTAATCTACCCACACATATTTCAACGTGGTAAGAGCGACAGCTCACGTCCTAAAGTGTTTTGCACATGGTTAAGGCACGTTAACTCCAACAAATAAAACCAACAAATCAATGACTTATATTCTATGACTTATCTTCAACTCCATATCAGAGGTATTTCAAGCTGCAGCTTCTGCTTACGGCCATACCAGCCTGGATGCGCCCGATCTCGTCTGATCTCGGAAGCTAAGCAGGGTCGGGCCTGGTTAGTACTTGGATGGGAGACCGCCTGGGAATACCAGGTGCTGTAAGCTTTTTCAACCAGCAGAGAACGGTCTCGCTTAATCTAGCCACACATATTTCAACGTGGTAACAGCGACAGCTCACGTCCTAAAGTGTTTTGCACATGGTTAAGGCACTTTAACTCCAACAAATAAGTGCTTCTAAATTATTATCACCAACAAATCAATGACTTATATTATATGACTTATCTTCAACTCCATATAAGAGGTATTTCAAGCTGCAGCTTCAGCTTCAGCTTACGGCCATACCAGCCTGGATGCGCCCGATCTCGTCTGATCTCGGAAGCTAAGCAGGGTCGGGCCTGGTTAGTACTTGGATGGGAGACCGCCTGGGAATACCAGGTGTTGTAAGCTTTTTCAACCAGCAGAGAGCGCTCTCGCTTAATCTACCCACACATATTTCAACTTGGTAACAGCGACAGCTCACGTCCTAAAGTGTTTTGCACATGGTTAAGGCACTTTAACTCCAACAAATAAGCGCTTCTAAATTATTATCACCAACAAATCAATGACTTGTATTATATACTTATCTTCAACTCCATATAAGAAGTATTTCAAGCTGCAGCTTCAGCTTACGGCCATACCAGCCTGGATGTGCCCGATCTCGTCTGATCTCGGAAGCTAAGCAGGGTCGGGCCTGGTTAGTACTTGGATGGGAGACCGCCTGGGAATACCAGGTGCTGTAAGCTTTTTCAACCAGCAGAGAACGGTCTCGCTTAATCTACCCACACATATTTCAACGTGGTAAGAGCGACAGCTCACGTCCTAAAGTGTTTTGCACATGGTTAAGGCACTTTAACTCCAACAAATAAAACCAACAAATCAATGACTTATATTCTATGACTTATCTTCAACTCCATATCAGAGGTATTTCAAGCTGCAGCTTCTGCTTACGGCCATACCAGCCTGGATGCGCCCGATCTCGTCTGATCTCGGAAGCTAAGCAGGGTCGGGCCTGGTTAGTACTTGGATGGGAGACCGCCTGGGAATACCAGGTGCTGTAGGCTTTTTCAACCAGCAGAGAACGGTCTCGCTTAATCTAGCCACACATATTTCAACGTGGTAACAGCGACAGCTCACGTCCTAAAGTGTTTTGCACATGGTTAAGGCACTTTAACTCCAACAAATAAAACCGACAAATCAATGACTTATATTCTATGACTTATCTTCAACTCCATATCAGAGGTATTTCAAGCTGCAGCTTCTGCTTATGGCCATACCAGCCTGGATGCGCCCGATCTCGTCTGATCTCGGAAGCTAAGCAGGGTCGGGCCTGGTTAGTACTTGGATGGGAGACCGCCTGGGAATACCAGGTGCTGTAGGCTTTTTCAACCAGCAGAGAACGGTCTCGCTTAATCTACCCACACATATTTCAACGTGGTAAGAGCGACAGCTCACGTCCTAAAGTGTTTTGCACATGGTTAAGGCACGTTAACTCCAACAAATAAAACCAACAAATCAATGACTTATATTTTATGACTTATCTTCAACTCCATATCAGAGGTATTTCAAGCTGCAGCTTCTGCTTACGGCCATACCAGCCTGGATGCGCCCGATCTCGTCTGATCTCGGAAGCTAAGCAGGGTCGGGCCTGGTTAGTACTTGGATGGGAGACCGCCTGGGAATACCAGGTGCTGTAAGCTTTTTCAACCAGCAGAGAACGGTCTCGCTTAATCTAGCCACACATATTTCAACGTGGTAACAGCGACAGCTCACGTCCTAAAGTGTTTTGCACATGGTTAAGGCACTTTAACTCCAACAAATAAAACCAACAAATCAATGACTTATATTCTATGACTTATCTTCAACTCCATATAAGAGGTATTTCAAGCTGCAGCTTTTGCTTACGGCCATACCAGCCTGGATGCGCCCGATCTCGTCTGATCTCGGAAGCTAAGCAGGGTCGGGCCTTGTTAGTACTTGGATGGGAGACCGCCTGGGAATACCAGGTGCTGTAAGCTTTTTCAACCAGCAGAGAACGCTCTCGCTTAATCTACCCACACATATTTCAACGTGGTAACAGCGACAACTCACGTCCTAAAGTGTTTTGCACATGGTTAAGGCACTTTAACTCCAACAAATAAAACCAACAAATCAATGACTTATATTCTATGACTTATCTTCAACTCCATATAAGAAGTATTTCAAGCTGCAGCTTCAGCTTACCGCCATACCAGCCTGGATGCGCCCGATCTTGTCTGATCTCGGAAGCTAAGCAGGGTCGGGCCTGGTTAGTACTTGGATGGGAGACCGCCTGGGAATACCAGGTGCTGTAAGCTTTTTCAACCAGCAGAGAGCGCTCTCGCTTAATCTACCCACACATATTTCAACGTGGTAAGAGCGACAGCTCACGTCCTAAAGTGTTTTGCACATGGTTAAGGCACCTTAACTCCAACAAATAAAACCAACAAATCAATGACTTATATTCTATGACTTATCTTCAACTCCATATCAGAGGTATTTTAAGCTGCAGCTTCTGCTTAAGGCCATACCAGCCTGGATGTGTCCGATCTCGTCTGATCTCGGAAGCTAAGCAGGGTCGGGCCTGGTTAGTACTTGGATGGGAGACCGCCTGGGAATACCAGGTGCTGTAAGCTTTTTCAACCAGCAGAGAGCGCTCTCGCTTAATCTACCCACACATATTTCAACGTGGTAACAGCGACAGCTCACGTCCTAAAGTGTTTTGCACATGGTAAAGGCACTTTAACTCCAACAAATAAGTGCTTCTAAATTATTATCACCAACAAATCAATGACTTATATTATATGACTTATCTTCAACTCCATATAAGAGGTATTTCAAGCTGCAGCTTCAGCTTACGGCCATATCAGCCTGGATGCGCCCGATCTCGTCTGATCTCGGAAGCTAAGCGGGGTCGGGCCTGGTTAGTACTTGGATGGGAGACCGCCTGGGAATACCAGGTGCTGTAAGCTTTTTCAAACAGCAGAGAGCGCTCTCGCTTAATCTACCCACACATATTTCAACGTGGTAAGAGCGACAGCTCACGTCCTAAAGTGTTTTGCACATGGTTAAGGCACTTTAACTCCAACAAATAAAACCAACAAATCAATGACTTATATTCTATGACTTATCTTCAACTCCATATCAGAGGTATTTCAAGCTGCAGCTTCTGCTTACGGTCATACCAGCCTGGATGCGCCCGATCTCGTCTGATCTCTGAAGCTAAGCAGGGTCGGGCCTGGTTAGTACTTGGATGGTAGACCGCCTGGGAATACCAGGTGCTGTAAGCTTTTTCAACCAGCAGAGAGCGCTCTCGCTTAATCTGCCCACACATATTTCAATGTGGTAACAGCGACAGCTCACGTCCTAAAGTGTTTTGCACATGGTTAAGGCACTTTAACTCCAACAAATAAAACCAACAAATCAATGACTTATATTCTATGACTTATCTTCAACTCCATATAAGAGGTATTTCAAGCTGCAGCTTCTGCTTACGGCCATACCAGCCTGGATGCGCCCGATCTCGTCTGATCTCGGAAGCTAAGCAGGGTCGGGCCTTGTTAGTACTTGGATGGGAGACCGCCTGGGAATACCAGGTGCTGTAAGCTTTTTCAACCAGCAGAGAGCGCTCTCGCTTAATCTACCCACACATATTTCAACGTGGTAACAGCGACAGCTCACGTCCTAAAGTGTTTTGCACATGGTTAAGGCACTTTAACTCCAACAAATAAGTGCTTCTAAATTATTATCACCAACAAATCAATGACTTATATTATATGACTTATATTCAACTCCATATAAGAGGTATTTCAAGCTGCAGCTTCAGCTTCAGCTTACGGCCATACCAGCCTGGATGCGCCCGATCTCGTCTGATCTCGGAAGCTAAGCAGGGTCGGGCCTGGTTAGTACTTGGATGGGAGACCGCCTGGGAATACCAGGTGCTGTAGACTTTTTCAACCAGCAGAGAACGGTCTCGCTTAATCTACCCACACATATTTCAACGTGGTAAGAGCGACAGCTCACGTCCTAAAGTGTTTTGCACATGGTTAAGGCACGTTAACTCCAACAAATAAAACCAACAAATCAATGACTTATATTTTATGACTTATCTTCAACTCCATATCAGAGGTATTTCAAGCTGCAGCTTTTGCTTACGGCCATACCAGCCTGGATGCGCCCGATCTCGTCTGATCTCGGAAGCTAAGCAGGGTCGGGCCTGGTTAGTACTTGGATGGGAGACCGCCTGGGAATACCAGGTGCTGTAAGCTTTTTCAACCAGCAGAGAACGGTCTCGCTTAATCTAGCCACACATATTTCAACGTGGTAACAGCGACAGCTCACGTCCTAAAGTGTTTTGCACATGGTTAAGGCACTTTAACTCCAACAAATAAAACCAACAAATCAATGACTTATATTCTATGACTTATCTTCAACTCCATATAAGAGGTATTTCAAGCTGCAGCTTTTGCTTACGGCCGTACCAGCCTGGATGCGCCCGATCTCGTCTGATCTCGGAAGCTAAGCAGGGTCGGGCCTTGTTAGTACTTGGATGGGAGACCGCCTGGGAATACCAGGTGCTGTAAGCTTTTTCAACCAGCAGAGAACGCTCTCGCTTAATCTACCCACACATATTTCAACGTGGTAACAGCGACAACTCACGTCCTAAAGTGTTTTGCACATGGTTAAGGCACTTTAACTCCAACAAATAAAACCAACAAATCAATGACTTATATTCTATGACTTATCTTCAACTCCATATAAGAAGTATTTCAAGCTGCAGCTTCAGCTTACCGCCATACCAGCCTGGATGCGCCCGATCTTGTCTGATCTCGGAAGCTAAGCAGGGTCGGGCCTGGTTAGTACTTGGATGGGAGGGCGCCTGGGAATACCAGGTGCTGTAAGCTTTTTCAACCAGCAGAGAGCGCTCTCGCTTAATCTACCCACACATATTTCAACGTGGTAAGAGCGACAGCTCACGTCCTAAAGTGTTTTGCACATGGTTAAGGCACCTTAACTCCAACAAATAAAACCAACAAATCAATGACTTATATTCTATGACTTATCTTCAACTCCATATCAGAGGTATTTCAAGCTGCAGCTTCTGCTTAAGGCAATACCAGCCTGGATGTGTCCGATCTCGTCTGATCTCGGAAGCTAAGCAGGGTCGGGCCTGGTTAGTACTTGGATGGGAGACCGCCTGGGAATACCAGGTGCTGTAAGCTTTTTCAACCAGCAGAGAGCGCTCTCGCTTAATCTACCCACACATATTTCAACGTGGTAACAGCGACAGCTCACGTCCTAAAGTGTTTTGCACATGGTAAAGGCACTTTAACTCCAACAAATAAGTGCTTCTAAATTATTATCACCAACAAATCAATGACTTATATTATATGACTTATCTTCAACTCCATATAAGAGGTATTTCAAGCTGCAGCTTCAGCTTACGGCCATATCAGCCTGGATGCGCCCGATCTCGTCTGATCTCGGAAGCTAAGCAGGGTCGGGCCTGGTTAGTACTTGGATGGGAGACCGCCTGGGAATACCAGGTGCTGTAAGCTTTTTCAACCAGCAGAGAGCGCTCTCGCTTAATCTACCCACACATATTTCAACGTGGTAAGAGCGACAGCTCACGTCCTAAAGTGTTTTGCACATGGTTAAGGCACTTTAACTCCAACAAATAAAACCAACAAATCAATGACTTATATTCTATGACTTATCTTCAACTCCATATCAGAGGTATTTCAAGCTGCAGCTTCTGATTACGGTCATACCAGCCTGGATGCGCCCGATCTCGTCTGATCTCTGAAGCTAAGCAGGGTCGGGCCTGGTTAGTACTTGGATGGTAGACCGCCTGGGAATACCAGGTGCTGTAAGCTTTTTCAACCAGCAGAGAGCGCTCTCGCTTAATCTGCCCACACATATTTCAATGTGGTAACAGCGACAGCTCACGTCCTAAAGTGTTTTGCACATGGTTAAGGCACTTTAACTCCAACAAATAAAACCAACAAATCAATGACTTATATTCTATGACTTATCTTCAACTCCATATAAGAGGTATTTCAAGCTGCAGCTTCTGCTTACGGCCATACCAGCCTGGATGCGCCCGATCTCGTCTGATCTCGGAAGCTAAGCAGGGTCGGGCCTTGTTAGTACTTGGATGGGAGACCGCCTGGGAATACCAGGTGCTGTAAGCTTTTTCAACCAGCAGAGAGCGCTCTCGCTTAATCTACCCACACATATTTCAACGTGGTAACAGCGACAGCTCACGTCCTAAAGTGTTTTGCACATGGTTAAGGCACTTTAACTCCAACAAATAAGTGCTTCTAAATTATTATCACCAACAAATCAATGACTTATATTATATGACTTATATTCAACTCCATATAAGAGGTATTTCAAGCTGCAGCTTCAGCTTCAGCTTACGGCCATACCAGCCTGGATGCGCCCGATCTCGTCTGATCTCGGAAGCTAAGCAGGGTCGGGCCTGGTTAGTACTTGGATGGGAGACCGCCTGGGAATACCAGGTGCTGTAAGCTTTTTCAAACAGCAGAGAGCGCTCTCGCTTAATCTACCCACACATATTTCAACGTGGTAACAGCGACAGCTCACGTCCTAAAGTGTTTTGCACATGGTTAAGGCACTTTAACTCCAACAAATAAGCGCTTCTAAATTATTATCACCAACAAATCAATGACTTGTATTATATACTTATCTTCAACTCCATATAAGAAGTATTTCAAGCTGCAGCTTCTGCTTACGGCCATACCAGCCTGGATGCGCCCGATCTCGTCTGATCTCGGAAGCTAAGCAGGGTCGGGCCTGGTTAGTACTTGGATGGGAGACCGCCTGGGAATACCAGGTGCTGTAGGCTTTTTCAACCAGCAGAGAACGGTCTCGCTTAATCTAGCCACACATATTTCAACGTGGTAACAGCGACAGCTCACGTCCTAAAGTGTTTTGCACATGGTTAAGGCACTTTAACTCCAACAAATAAAACCGACAAATCAATGACTTATATTCTATGACTTATCTTCAACTCCATATAAGAGGTATTTCAAGCTGCAGCTTCTGCTTACGGCCATACCAGCCTGGATGCGCCCGATCTCGTCTGATCTCGGAAGCTAAGCAGGGTCGGGCCTGGTTAGTACTTGGATGGGAGACCGCCTGGGAATACCAGGTGCTGTAAGCTTTTTCAACCAGCAGAGAGCGCTCTCGCTTAATCTACCCACACAAATTTCAACGTGGTAACAGCGACAGCTCATGTCCTAAAGTGTTTTGCACATGGTTAAGGCACTTTAACTCCAACAAATAAAACCAACAAATCAATGACTTATATTCTATGACTTATCTTCAACTCCATATAAGAGGTATTTCAAGCTGCAGCTTCTGCTTACGGCCATACCAGCCTGGATGCGCCCGATCTCGTCTGATCTCGGAAGCTAAGCAGGGTCGGGCCTTGTTAGTACTTGGATGGGAGACCGCCTGGGAATACCAGGTGCTGTAAGCTTTTTCAACCAGCAGAGAGCGCTCTCGCTTAATCTACCCACACATATTTCAACGTGGTAACAGCGACAGCTCACGTCCTAAAGTGTTTTGCACATGGTTAAGGCACTTTAACTCCAACAAATAAGTGCTTCTAAATTATTATCACCAACAAATCAATGACTTATATTATATGACTTATCTTCAACTCCATATAAGAGGTATTTCAAGCTGCAGCTTCAGCTTCAGCTTACGGCCATACCAGCCTGGATGCGCCCGATCTCGTCTGATCTTGGAAGCTAAGCAGGGTCCGGCCTGATTAGTACTTGGATGGGAGACCGCCTGGGAATACCAGGTGCTGTAAGCTTTTTCAACCAGCAGAGAGCGCTCTCGCTTAATCTACCCACACATATTTCAACGTGGTAACAGCGACAGCTCACGTCCTAAAGTGTTTTGCACATGGTTAAGGCACTTTAACTCCAACAAATAAGCGCTTCTAAATTATTATCACCAACAAATCAATGACTTATATTATATACTTATCTTCAACTCCATATAAGAAGTATTTCAAGCTGCAGCTTCAGTTTACGGCCATACCAGCCTGGATGTCCCCGATCTCGTCTGATCTCGGAAGCTAAGCAGGGTCGGGCCTGGTTAGTACTTGGATGGGAGACCGCCTGGGAATACCAGGTGCTGTAAGCTTTTTCAACCAGCAGAGAGCGCTCTCGCTTAATCTACCCACACATATTTCAACGTGGTAACAGCGACAGCTCACGTCCTAAAGTTTTTTGCACATGGTTAAGGCACTTTAACTCCAACAAATAAAACCAACAAATCAATGACTTATATTCTATGACTTATCTTCAACTCCATATCAGAGGTATTTCAAGCTGCAGCTTCTGCTTACGGCCATACCAGCCTGGATGCGCCCGATCTCGTCTGATCTCGGAAGCTAAGCAGGGTCAGGCCTGGTTAGTACTTGGATGGGAGACCGCCTGGGAATACCAGGTGCTGTAGGCTTTTTCAACCAGCAGAGAACGGTCTCGCTTAATCTAGCCACACATATTTCAACGTGGTAACAGCAACAGCTCACGTCCTAAAGTGTTTTGCACATGGTTAAGGCACTTTAACTCCAACAAATAAAACCGACAAATCAATGACTTATATTCTATGACTTATCTTCAACTCCATATAAGAGGTATTTCAAGCTGCAACTTCTGCTTACGGCCATACCAGCCTGGATGCGCCCGATCTCGTCTGATCTCGGAAGCTAAGCAGGGTCGGGCCTGGTTAGTACTTGGATGGGAGACCGCCTGGGAATACCAGGTGCTGTAAGCTTTTTCAAACAGCAGAGAGCGCTCTCGCTTAATCTACCCACACATATTTCAACGTGGTAACAGCGACAGCTCACGTCCTAAAGTGTTTTGCACATGGTTAAGGCACTTTAACTCCAACAAATAAGCGCTTCTAAATTATTATCACCAACAAATCAATGACTTGTATTATATACTTATCTTCAACTCCATATAAGAAGTATTTCAAGCTACAGCTTCAGCTTACGGCCATACCAGCCTGGATGTGCCCGATCTCGTCTGATCTCGGAAGCTAAGCAGGGTCGGGCCTGGTTAGTACTTGGATGGGAGACCGCCTGGGAATACCAGGTGCTGTAAGCTTTTTCAACCAGCAGAGAACGGTCTCGCTTAATCTACCCACAAATATTTCAACGTGGTAAGAGCGACAGCTCACGTCCTAAAGTGTTTTGCACATGGTTAAGGCACTTTAACTCCAACAAATAAAACCAACAAATCAATGACTTATATTCTATGACTTATCTTCAACTCCATATCAGAGGTATTTCAAGCTGCAGCATCTGCTTACGGCCATACCAGCCTGGATGCGCCCGATCTCGTCTGATCTCGGAAGCTAAGCAGGGTCGGGCCTGGTTAGTACTTGGATGGGAGACCGCCTGGGAATACCAGGTGCTGTAGGCTTTTTCAACCAGCAGAGAACGGTCTCGCTTAATCTAGCCACACATATTTCAACGTGGTAACAGCGACAGCTCACGTCCTAAAGTGTTTTGCACATGGTTAAGGCACTTTAACTCCAACAAATAAAACCAACAAATCAATGACTTATATTCTATGACTTATCTTCAACTCCATATAAGAGGTATTTCAAGCTGCAGCTTCTGCTTACGGCCATACCAGCCTGGATGCGCCCGATCTCGTCTGATCTCGGAAGCTAAGCAGGGTCGGGCCTTGTTAGTACTTGGATGGGAGACCGCCTGGGAATACCAGGTGCTGTAAGCTTTTTCAACCAGCAGAGAGCGCTCACGCTTAATCTACCCACACATATTTCAACGTGGTAACAGCGACAGCTCACGTCCTAAAGTGTTTTGCACATGGTTAAGGCACTTTAACTCCAACAAATAAAACCAACAAATCAATGACTTATATTCTATGACTTATCTTCAACTCCATATAAGAGGTATTTCAAGCTGCAGCTTCTGCTTACGGCCATACCAGCCTGGATGCGCCCGATCTCATCTGATCTCGGAAGCTAAGCAGGGTCGGGCCTGGTTAGTACTTGGATGGGAGACCGCCTGGGAATACCAGGTGCTGTAAGCTTTTTCAACCAGCAGAGAGCGCTCTCATCTACCCACACATATTTCAACGTGGTAAGAGCGACAGCTCACGTCCTAAAGTGTTTTGCACATGGTTAAGGCACTTTAACTCCAACAAATAAAACCAACAAATCAATGACTTATATTCTATGACTTATCTTCAACTCCATATCAGAGGTATTTCAAGCTGCAGCTTCTGCTTACGGTCATACCAGCCTGGATGTGCCCGATCTCGTCTGATCTCTGAAGCTAAGCAGGGTCGGGCCTGGTTAGTACTTGGATGGTAGACCGCCTGGGAATACCAGGTGCTGTAAGCTTTTTCAACCAGCAGAGAGCGCTCTCGCTTAATCTGCCCACACATATTTCAATGTGGTAACAGCGACAGCTCACGTCCTAAAGTGTTTTGCACATGGTTAAGGCACTTTAACTCCAACAAATAAAACCAACAAATCAATGACTTATATTCTATGACTTATCTTCAACTCCATATCAGAGGTATTTCAAGCTGCAACTTCTGCTTACGGCCATACCAGCCTGGATGCGCCCGATCTCGTCTGATCTCGGAAGCTAAGCAGGGTCGGGCCTGGTTAGTACTTGGATGGGAGACCGCCTGGGAATACCAGGTGCTGTAAGCTTTTTCAAACAGCAGAGAGCGCTCTCGCTTAATCTACCCACACATATTTCAACGTGGTAACAGCGACAGCTCACGTCCTAAAGTGTTTTGCACATGGTTAAGGCACTTTAACTCCAACAAATAAAACCAACAAATCAATGACTTATATTCTATGACTTATCTTCAACTCCATATCAGAGGTATTTCAAGCTGCAGCTTCTGCTTACGGTCATACCAGCCTGGATGCGCCCGATCTCGTCTGATCTCTGAAGCTAAGCAGGGTCGGGCCTGGTTAGTACTTGGATGGTAGACCGCCTGGGAATACCAGGTGCTGTAAGCTTTTTCAACCAGCAGAGAGCGCTCTCGCTTAATCTGCCCACACATATTTCAATGTGGTAACAGCGACAGCTCACGTCCTAAAGTGTTTTGCACATGGTTAAGGCACTTTAACTCCAACAAATAAAACCAACAAATCAATGACTTATATTCTATGACTTATCTTCAACTCCATATAAGAGGTATTTCAAGCTGCAGCTTCTGCTTACGGCCATACCAGCCTGGATGCGCCCGGTCTCGTCTGATCTCGGAAGCTAAGCAGGGTCGGGCCTTGTTAGTACTTGGATGGGAGACCGCCTGGGAATACCAGGTGCTGTAAGCTTTTTCAACCAGCAGAGAGCGCTCTCGCTTAATCTGCCCACACATATTTCAACGTGGTAACAGCGACAGCTCACGTCCTAAAGTGTTTTGCACATGGTTAAGGCACTTTAACTCCAACAAATAAGTGCTTCTAAATTATTATCACCAACAAATCAATGACTTATATTATATGACTTATATTCAACTCCATATAAGAGGTATTTCAAGCTGCAGCTTCAGCTTCAGCTTACGGCCATACCAGCCTGGATGCGCCCGATCTCGTCTGATCTCGGAAGCTAAGCAGGGTCGGGCCTGGTTAGTACTTGGATGGGAGACCGCCTGGGAATACCAGGTGCTGTAAGCTTTTTCAAACAGCAGAGAGCGCTCTCGCTTAATCTACCCACACATATTTCAACGTGGTAACAGCGACAGCTCACGTCCTAAAGTGTTTTGCACATGGTTAAGGCACTTTAACTCCAACAAATAAGCGCTTCTAAATTATTATCACCAACAAATCAATGACTTGTATTATATACTTATCTTCAACTCCATATAAGAAGTATTTCAAGCTGCAGCTTCTGCTTACGGCCATACCAGCCTGGATGCGCCCGATCTCGTCTGATCTCGGAAGCTAAGCAGGGTCGGGCCTGGTTAGTACTTGGATGGGAGACCGCCTGGGAATACCAGGTGCTGTAGGCTTTTTCAACCAGCAGAGAACGGTCTCGCTTAATCTAGCCACACATATTTCAACGTGGTAACAGCGACAGCTCACGTCCTAAAGTGTTTTGCACATGGTTAAGGCACTTTAACTCCAACAAATAAAACCGACAAATCAATGACTTATATTCTATGACTTATCTTCAACTCCATATAAGAGGTATTTCAAGCTGCAGCTTCTGCTTACGGCCATACCAGCCTGGATGCGCCCGATCTCGTCTGATCTCGGAAGCTAAGCAGGGTCGGGCCTGGTTAGTACTTGGATGGGAGACCGCCTGGGAATACCAGGTGCTGTAAGCTTTTTCAACCAGCAGAGAGCGCTCTCGCTTAATCTACCCACACAAATTTCAACGTGGTAACAGCGACAGCTCATGTCCTAAAGTGTTTTGCACATGGTTAAGGCACTTTAACTCCAACAAATAAAACCAACAAATCAATGACTTATATTCTATGACTTATCTTCAACTCCATATAAGAGGTATTTCAAGCTGCAGCTTCTGCTTACGGCCATACCAGCCTGGATGCGCCCGATCTCGTCTGATCTCGGAAGCTAAGCAGGGTCGGGCCTGGTTAGTACTTGGATGGGAGACCGCCTGGGAATACCAGGTGCTGTAAGCTTTTTCAACCAGCAGAGAGCGCTCTCGCTTAATCTACCCACACAAATTTCAACGTGGTAACAGCGACAGCTCATGTCCTAAAGTGTTTTGCACATGGTTAAGGCACTTTAACTCCAACAAATAAAACCAACAAATCAATGACTTATATTCTATGACTTATCTTCAACTCCATATAAGAGGTATTTCAAGCTGCAGCTTCTGCTTACGGCCATACCAGCCTGGATGCGCCCGATCTCGTCTGATCTCGGAAGCTAAGCAGGGTCGGGCCTTGTTAGTACTTGGATGGGAGACCGCCTGGGAATACCAGGTGCTGTAAGCTTTTTCAACCAGCAGAGAGCGCTCTCGCTTAATCTACCCACACATATTTCAACGTGGTAACAGCGACAGCTCACGTCTTAAAGTGTTTTGCACATGGTTAAGGCACTTTAACTCCAACAAATAAGTGCTTCTAAATTATTATCACCAACAAATCAATGACTTATATTATATGACTTATCTTCAACTCCATATAAGAGGTATTTCAAGCTGCAGCTTCAGCTTCAGCTTACGGCCATACCAGCCTGGATGCGCCCGATCTCGTCTGATCTCGGAAGCTAAGCAGGGTTCCGGCCTGGTTAGTACTTGGATGGGAGACCGCCTGGGAATACCAGGTGCTGTAAGCTTTTTCAACCAGCAGAGAGCGCTCTCGCTTAATCTACCCACACATATTTCAACGTGGTAACAGCGACAGCTCACGTCCTAAAGTGTTTTGCACATGGTTAAGGCACTTTAACTCCAACAAATAGGCGCTTCTAAATTATTATCACCAACAAATCAATGACTTGTATTATATACTTATCTTCAACTCCATATAAGAAGTATTTCAAGCTGCAGCTTCAGTTTACGGCCATACCAGCCTGGATGTCCCCGATCTCGTCTGATCTCGGAAGCTAAGCAGGGTCGGGCCTGGTTAGTACTTGGATGGGAGACCGCCTGGGAATACCAGGTGCTGTAAGCTTTTTCAACCAGCAGAGAGCGCTCTCGCTTAATCTACCCACACATATTTCAACGTGGTAACAGCGACAGCTCACGTCCTAAAGTTTTTTGCACATGGTTAAGGCACTTTAACTCCAACAAATAAAACCAACAAATCAATGACTTATATTCTATGACTTATCTTCAACTCCATATCAGAGGTATTTCAAGGTGCAGCTTCTGCTTACGGCCATACCAGCCTGGATGCGCCCGATCTCGTCTGATCTCGGAAGCTAAGCAGGGTCAGGCCTGGTTAGTACTTGGATGGGAGACCGCCTGGGAATACCAGGTGCTGTAAGCTTTTTCAACCAGCAGAGAACGGTCTCGCTTAATCTAGCCACACATATTTCAACGTGGTAACAGCGACAGCTCACGTCCTAAAGTGTTTTGCACATGGTTAAGGCACTTTAACTCCAACAAATAAAACCAACAAATCAATGACTTATATTCTATGACTTATCTTCAACTCCATATAAGAGGTATTTCAAGCTGCAGCTTCTGCTTACGGCCATACCAGCCTGGATGCGCCCGATCTCGTCTGATCTCGGAAGCTAAGCAGGGTCGGGCCTTGTTAGTACTTGGATGGGAGACCGCCTGGGAATACCAGGTGCTGTAAGCTTTTTCAACCAGCAGAGAGCGCTCACGCTTAATCTACCCACACATATTTCAACGTGGTAACAGCGACAGCTCACGTCCTAAAGTGTTTTGCACATGGTTAAGGCACTTTAACTCCAACAAATAAAACCAACAAATCAATGACTTATATTCTATGACTTATCTTCAACTCCATATAAGAGGTATTTCAAGCTGCAGCTTCTGCTTACGGCCATACCAGCCTGGATGCGCCCGATCTCGTCTGATCTCGGAAGCTAAGCAGGGTCGGGCCTGGTTAGTACTTGGATGGGAGACCGCCTGGGAATACCAGGTGCTGTAAGCTTTTTCAACCAGCAGAGAGCGCTCTCGCTTAATCTACCCACACATATTTCAACGTGGTAACAGCGACAGCTCATGTCCTAAAGTGTTTTGCACATGGTTAAGGCACTTTAACTCCAACAAATAAAACCAACAAATCAATGACTTATATTCTATGACTTATCTTCAACTCCATATAAGAGGTATTTCAAGCAGCAGCTTCTGCTTACGGCCATACCAGCCTGGATGCGCCCAATCTAGTCTGATCTCGGAAGCTAAGCAGGGTCGGGCCTGGTTAGTACTTGGATGGGAGACCGCCTGGGAATACCAGGTGCTGTAAGCTTTTTCAACCAGCAGAGAGCGCTCTCGCTTAATCTACCCACACATATTTCAACGTGGTAACAGCGACAGCTCACGTCCTAAAGTGTTTTGCACATGGTTAAGGCACTTTAACTCCAACAAATAAGTGCTTCTAAATTATTATCACCAACAAATCAATGACTTATATTATATGACTTATCTTCAACTCCATATAAGAGGTATTTCAAGCTGCAGCTTCAGCTTCAGCTTACGGCCATACCAGCCTGGATGCGCCCGATCTCGTCTGATCTCGGAAGCTAAGCAGGGTCGGGCCTGGTTAGTACTTGGATGGGAGACCGCCTGGGAATACCAGGTGCTGTAAGCTTTTTCAACCAGCAGAGAGCGCTCTCGCTTAATCTACCCACACATATTTCAACGTGGTAACAGCGACAGCTCACGTCCTAAAGTGTTTTGCACATGGTTAAGGTACTTTAACTCCAACAAATAAGCGCTTCTAAATTATTATCACCAACAAATCAATGACTTGTATTATATACTTATCTTCAACTCCATATAATAAGTATTTCAAGCTGCAGCTTCAGCTTACGGCCATACCAGCCTGGATGTCCCCGATCTCGTCTGATCTCGGAAGCTAAGCAGGGTCGGGCCTGGTTAGTACTTGGATGGGAGACCGCCTGGGAATACCAGGTGCTGTAAGCTTTTTCAACCAGCAGAGAGCGCTCTCGCTTAATCTACCCACACATATTTCAACGTGGTAACAGCGACAGCTCACGTCCTAAAGTGTTTTGCACATGGTTAAGGCACTTTAACTCCAACAAATAAAACCAACAAATCAATGACTTATATTCTATGACTTATCTTCAACTCCATATCAGAGGTATTTCAAGCTGCAGCTTCTGCTTACGGCCATACCAGCCTGGATGCGCCCGATCTCGTCTGATCTCGGAAGCTAAGCAGGGTCGGGCCTGGTTAGTACTTGGATGGGAGACCGCCTGGGAATACCAGGTGCTGTAAGCTTTTTCAACCAGCAGAGAGCGCTCACGCTTAATCTACCCACACATATTTCAACGTGGTAACAGCGACAGCTCACGTCCTAAAGTGTTTTGCACATGGTTAAGGCACTTTAACTCCAACAAATAAAACCAACAAATCAATGACTTATATTCTATGACTTATCTTCAACTCCATATAAGAGGTATTTCAAGCTGCAGCTTCTGCTTACGGCCATACCAGCCTGGATGCGCCCGATCTCATCTGATCTCGGAAGCTAAGCAGGGTCGGGCCTTGTTAGTACTTGGATGGGAGACCGCCTGGGAATACCAGGTGCTGTAAGCTTTTTCAACCAGCAGAGAGCGCTCACGCTTAATCTACCCACACATATTTCAACGTGGTAACAGCGACAGCTCACGTCCTAAAGTGTTTTGCACATGGTTAAGGCACTTTAACTCCAACAAATAAAACCAACAAATCAATGACTTATATTCTATGACTTATCTTCAACTCCATATAAGAGGTATTTCAAGCAGCAGCTTCTGCTTACGGCCATACCAGCCTGGATGCGCCCAATCTAGTCTGATCTCGGAAGCTAAGCAGGGTCGGGCCTGGTTAGTACTTGGATGGGAGACCGCCTGGGAATACCAGGTGCTGTAAGCTTTTTCAACCAGCAGAGAGCGCTCTCGCTTAATCCACCCACACATATTTCAACGTGGTAAGAGCGACAGCTCACGTCCTAAAGTGTTTTGCACATGGTTAAGGCACTTTAACTCCAACAAATAAAACCAACAAATCAATGACTTATATTCTATGACTTATCTTCAACTCCATATCAGAGGTA
>NW_026906196.1:522500-525000 GCF_033807715.1 Cololabis saira | reverse complement strand
GCCTGGGAATACCAGGTGCTGTAAGCTTTTTCAACCAGCAGAGAACGGTCTCGCTTAATCTAGCCACACATATTTCAACGTGGTAACAGCGACAGCTCACGTCCTAAAGTGTTTTGCACATGGTTAAGGCACTTTAACTCCAACAAATAAAACCAACAAATCAATGACTTATATTCTATGACTTATCTTCAACTCCATATAAGAGGTATTTCAAGCTGCAGCTTCTGCTTACGGCCATACCAGCCTGGATGCGCCCGATCTCGTCTGATCTCGGAAGCTAAGCAGGGTCGGGCCTTGTTAGTACTTGGATGGGAGACCGCCTGGGAATACCAGGTGCTGTAAGCTTTTTCAACCAGCAGAGAGCGCTCACGCTTAATCTACCCACACATATTTCAACGTGGTAACAGCGACAGCTCACGTCCTAAAGTGTTTTGCACATGGTTAAGGCACTTTAACTCCAACAAATAAAACCAACAAATCAATGACTTATATTCTATGACTTTTCTTCAACTCCATATAAGAGGTATTTCAAGCTGCAGCTTCTGCTTACGGCCATACCAGCCTGGATGCGCCCGATCTCGTCTGATCTCGGAAGCTAAGCAGGGTCGGGCCTGGTTAGTACTTGGATGGGAGACCGCCTGGGAATACCAGGTGCTGTAAGCTTTTTCAACCAGCAGAGAGCGCTCTCGCTTAATCTACCCACACATATTTCAACGTGGTAACAGCGACAGCTCATGTCCTAAAGTGTTTTGCACATGGTTAAGGCACTTTAACTCCAACAAATAAAACCAACAAATCAATGACTTATATTCTATGACTTATCTTCAACTCCATATAAGAGGTATTTCAAGCTGCAGCTTCTGCTTACGGCCATACCAGCCTGGATGCGCCCGATCTCATCTGATCTCGGAAGCTAAGCAGGGTCGGGCCTTGTTAGTACTTGGATGGGAGACCGCCTTGGAATACCAGGTGCTGTAAGCTTTTTCAACCAGCAGAGAGCGCTCACGCTTAATCTACCCACACATATTTCAACGTGGTAACAGCGAAAGCTCACGTCCTAAAGTGTTTTGCACATGGTTAAGGCACTTTAACTCCAACAAATAAAACCAACAAATCAATGACTTATATTCTATGACTTATCTTCAACTCCATATAAGAGGTATTTCAAGCAGCAGCTTCTGCTTACGGCCATACCAGCCTGGATGCGCCCAATATAGTCTGATCTCGGAAGCTAAGCAGGGTCGGGCCTGGTTAGTACTTGGATGGGAGACCGCCTGGGAATACCAGGTGCTGTAAGCTTTTTCAACCAGCAGAGAGCGCTCTCATCTACCCACACATATTTCAACGTGGTAAGAGCGACAGCTCACGTCCTAAAGTGTTTTGCACATGGTTAAGGCACTTTAACTCCAACAAATAAAACCAACAAATCAATGACTTATATTCTATGACTTATCTTCAACTCCATATCAGAGGTATTTCAAGCTGCAACTTCTGCTTACGGCCATACCAGCCTGGATGCGCCCGATCTCGTCTGATCTCGGAAGCTAAGCAGGGTCGGGCCTGGTTAGTACTTGGATGGGAGACCGCCTGGGAATACCAGGTGCTGTAAGCTTTTTCAACCAGCAGAGAACGGTCTCGCTTAATCTAGCCACACATATTTCAACGTGGTAACAGCGACAGCTCACGTCCTAAAGTGTTTTGCACATGGTTAAGGCACTTTAACTCCAACAAATAAAACCAACAAATCAATGACTTATATTCTATGACTTATCTTCAACTCCATATGAGAGGTATTTCAAGCTGCAGCTTCTGCTTACGGCCATACCAGCCTGGATGCGCCCGATCTCGTCTGATCTCGGAAGCTAAGCAGGGTCAGGCCTGGTTAGTACTTGGATGGGAGACCGCCTGGGAATACCAGGTGCTGTAAGCTTTTTCAACCAGCAGAGAACGGTCTCGCTTAATCTAGCCACACATATTTCAACGTGGTAACAGCGACAGCTCACGTCCTAAAGTGTTTTGCACATGGTTAAGGCACTTTAACTCCAACAAATAAAACCAACAAATCAATGACTTATATTCTATGACTTATCTTCAACTCCATATAAGAGGTATTTCAAGCTGCAGCTTCAGCTTACGGCCATACCAGCCTGGATGCGCCCGATCTCGTCTGATCTCGGAAGCTAAGCAGGGTCGGGCCTGGTTAGTACTTGGATGGGAGACCGCCTGGGAATACCAGGTGCTGTAAGCTTTTTCAACCAGCAGAGAGCGCTCTCGCTTAATCTACCCACACATATTTCAACGTGGTAAGAGCGACAGCTCACGTCCTAAAGTGTTTTGCACATGGTTAAGGCACATTAACTCCAACAAATAAAACCAACAAATCAATGACTTATATTCTATGACTTATCTTCAACTCCATATCAGAGGTATTTCAAGCTGCAGCTTCTGCTTACGGCCATACCAGCCTGGATGCGCCCGATCTCGTCTGATCTCGGAAGCT
>NW_026906196.1:502500-517500 GCF_033807715.1 Cololabis saira | reverse complement strand
TCAACGTGGTAACAGCGACAGCTCACGTCCTAAAGTGTTTTGCACATGGTTAAGGCACTTTAACTCCAACAAATAAAACCGACAAATCAATGACTTATATTCTATGACTTATCTTCAACTCCATATCAGAGGTATTTCAAGCTGCAGCTTCTGCTTATGGCCATACCAGCCTGGATGCGCCCGATCTCGTCTGATCTCGGAAGCTAAGCAGGGTCGGGCCTGGTTAGTACTTGGATGGGAGACCGCCTGGGAATACCAGGTGCTGTAGGCTTTTTCAACCAGCAGAGAACGGTCTCGCTTAATCTACCCACACATATTTCAACGTGGTAAGAGCGACAGCTCACGTCCTAAAGTGTTTTGCACATGGTTAAGGCACGTTAACTCCAACAAATAAAACCAACAAATCAATGACTTATATTTTATGACTTATCTTCAACTCCATATCAGAGGTATTTCAAGCTGCAGCTTCTGCTTACGGCCATACCAGCCTGGATGCGCCCGATCTCGTCTGATCTCGGAAGCTAAGCAGGGTCGGGCCTGGTTAGTACTTGGATGGGAGACCGCCTGGGAATACCAGGTGCTGTAAGCTTTTTCAACCAGCAGAGAACGGTCTCGCTTAATCTAGCCACACATATTTCAACGTGGTAACAGCGACAGCTCACGTCCTAAAGTGTTTTGCACATGGTTAAGGCACTTTAACTCCAACAAATAAAACCAACAAATCAATGACTTATATTCTATGACTTATCTTCAACTCCATATAAGAAGTATTTCAAGCTGCAGCTTTTGCTTACGGCCATACCAGCCTGGATGCGCCCGATCTCGTCTGATCTCGGAAGCTAAGCAGGGTCGGGCCTTGTTAGTACTTGGATGGGAGACCGCCTGGGAATACCAGGTGCTGTAAGCTTTTTCAACCAGCAGAGAACGCTCTCGCTTAATCTACCCACACATATTTCAACGTGGTAACAGCGACAACTCACGTCCTAAAGTGTTTTGCACATGGTTAAGGCACTTTAACTCCAACAAATAAAACCAACAAATCAATGACTTATATTCTATGACTTATCTTCAACTCCATATAAGAAGTATTTCAAGCTGCAGCTTCAGCTTACCGCCATACCAGCCTGGATGCGCCCGATCTTGTCTGATCTCGGAAGCTAAGCAGGGTCGGGCCTGGTTAGTACTTGGATGGGAGACCGCCTGGGAATACCAGGTGCTGTAAGCTTTTTCAACCAGCAGAGAGCGCTCTCGCTTAATCTACCCACACATATTTCAACGTGGTAAGAGCGACAGCTCACGTCCTAAAGTGTTTTGCACATGGTTAAGGCACCTTAACTCCAACAAATAAAACCAACAAATCAATGACTTATATTCTATGACTTATCTTCAACTCCATATCAGAGGTATTTCAAGCTGCAGCTTCTGCTTAAGGCCATACCAGCCTGGATGTGTCCGATCTCGTCTGATCTCGGAAGCTAAGCAGGGTCGGGCCTGGTTAGTACTTGGATGGGAGACCGCCTGGGAATACCAGGTGCTGTAAGCTTTTTCAACCAGCAGAGAGCGCTCTCGCTTAATCTACCCACACATATTTCAACGTGGTAACAGCGACAGCTCACGTCCTAAAGTGTTTTGCACATGGTAAAGGCACTTTAACTCCAACAAATAAGTGCTTCTAAATTATTATCACCAACAAATCAATGACTTATATTATATGACTTATCTTCAACTCCATATAAGAGGTATTTCAAGCTG
The DNA here is from genome assembly GCF_033807715.1 of Cololabis saira. Lineage (NCBI taxonomy): Eukaryota > Metazoa > Chordata > Actinopteri > Beloniformes > Belonidae > Cololabis > Cololabis saira. Next base: position 515,748 of record NW_026906196.1, on the reverse strand, counting down.
CAGCTTCAGCTTACGGCCATATCAGCCTGGATGCGCCCGATCTCGTCTGATCTCGGAAGCTAAGCGGGGTCGGGCCTGGTTAGTACTTGGATGGGAGACCGCCTGGGAATACCAGGTGCTGTAAGCTTTTTCAAACAGCAGAGAGCGCTCTCGCTTAATCTACCCACACATATTTCAACGTGGTAAGAGCGACAGCTCACGTCCTAAAGTGTTTTGCACATGGTTAAGGCACTTTAACTCCAACAAATAAAACCAACAAATCAATGACTTATATTCTATGACTTATCTTCAACTCCATATCAGAGGTATTTCAAGCTGCAGCTTCTGCTTACGGTCATACCAGCCTGGATGCGCCCGATCTCGTCTGATCTCTGAAGCTAAGCAGGGTCGGGCCTGGTTAGTACTTGGATGGTAGACCGCCTGGGAATACCAGGTGCTGTAAGCTTTTTCAACCAGCAGAGAGCGCTCTCGCTTAATCTGCCCACACATATTTCAATGTGGTAACAGCGACAGCTCACGTCCTAAAGTGTTTTGCACATGGTTAAGGCACTTTAACTCCAACAAATAAAACCAACAAATCAATGACTTATATTCTATGACTTATCTTCAACTCCATATAAGAGGTATTTCAAGCTGCAGCTTCTGCTTACGGCCATACCAGCCTGGATGCGCCCGATCTCGTCTGATCTCGGAAGCTAAGCAGGGTCGGGCCTTGTTAGTACTTGGATGGGAGACCGCCTGGGAATACCAGGTGCTGTAAGCTTTTTCAACCAGCAGAGAGCGCTCTCGCTTAATCTACCCACACATATTTCAACGTGGTAACAGCGACAGCTCACGTCCTAAAGTGTTTTGCACATGGTTAAGGCACTTTAACTCCAACAAATAAGTGCTTCTAAATTATTATCACCAACAAATCAATGACTTATATTATATGACTTATATTCAACTCCATATAAGAGGTATTTCAAGCTGCAGCTTCAGCTTCAGCTTACGGCCATACCAGCCTGGATGCGCCCGATCTCGTCTGATCTCGGAAGCTAAGCAGGGTCGGGCCTGGTTAGTACTTGGATGGGAGACCGCCTGGGAATACCAGGTGCTGTAGGCTTTTTCAACCAGCAGAGAACGGTCTCGCTTAATCTACCCACACATATTTCAACGTGGTAAGAGCGACAGCTCACGTCCTAAAGTGTTTTGCACATGGTTAAGGCACGTTAACTCCAACAAATAAAACCAACAAATCAATGACTTATATTTTATGACTTATCTTCAACTCCATATCAGAGGTATTTCAAGCTGCAGCTTCTGCTTACGGCCATACCAGCCTGGATGCGCCCGATCTCGTCTGATCTCGGAAGCTAAGCAGGGTCGGGCCTGGTTAGTACTTGGATGGGAGACCGCCTGGGAATACCAGGTGCTGTAAGCTTTTTCAAACAGCAGAGAGCGCTCTCGCTTAATCTACCCACACATATTTCAACGTGGTAACAGCGACAGCTCACGTCCTAAAGTGTTTTGCACATGGTTAAGGCACTTTAACTCCAACAAATAAGCGCTTCTAAATTATTATCACCAACAAATCAATGACTTGTATTATATACTTATCTTCAACTCCATATAAGAAGTATTTCAAGCTGCAGCTTCTGCTTACGGCCATACCAGCCTGGATGCGCCCGATCTCGTCTGATCTCGGAAGCTAAGCAGGGTCGGGCCTGGTTAGTACTTGGATGGGAGACCGCCTGGGAATACCAGGTGCTGTAGGCTTTTTCAACCAGCAGAGAACGGTCTCGCTTAATCTAGCCACACATATTTCAACGTGGTAACAGCGACAGCTCACGTCCTAAAGTGTTTTGCACATGGTTAAGGCACTTTAACTCCAACAAATAAAACCGACAAATCAATGACTTATATTCTATGACTTATCTTCAACTCCATATAAGAGGTATTTCAAGCTGCAGCTTCTGCTTACGGCCATACCAGCCTGGATGCGCCCGATCTCGTCTGATCTCGGAAGCTAAGCAGGGTCGGGCCTGGTTAGTACTTGGATGGGAGACCGCCTGGGAATACCAGGTGCTGTAAGCTTTTTCAACCAGCAGAGAGCGCTCTCGCTTAATCTACCCACACAAATTTCAACGTGGTAACAGCGACAGCTCATGTCCTAAAGTGTTTTGCACATGGTTAAGGCACTTTAACTCCAACAAATAAAACCAACAAATCAATGACTTATATTCTATGACTTATCTTCAACTCCATATAAGAGGTATTTCAAGCTGCAGCTTCTGCTTACGGCCATACCAGCCTGGATGCGCCCGATCTCGTCTGATCTCGGAAGCTAAGCAGGGTCGGGCCTGGTTAGTACTTGGATGGGAGACCGCCTGGGAATACCAGGTGCTGTAAGCTTTTTCAACCAGCAGAGAGCGCTCTCGCTTAATCTACCCACACAAATTTCAACGTGGTAACAGCGACAGCTCATGTCCTAAAGTGTTTTGCACATGGTTAAGGCACTTTAACTCCAACAAATAAAACCAACAAATCAATGACTTATATTCTATGACTTATCTTCAACTCCATATAAGAGGTATTTCAAGCTGCAGCTTCTGCTTACGGCCATACCAGCCTGGATGCGCCCGATCTCGTCTGATCTCGGAAGCTAAGCAGGGTCGGGCCTTGTTAGTACTTGGATGGGAGACCGCCTGGGAATACCAGGTGCTGTAAGCTTTTTCAACCAGCAGAGAGCGCTCTCGCTTAATCTACCCACACATATTTCAACGTGGTAACAGCGACAGCTCACGTCCTAAAGTGTTTTGCACATGGTTAAGGCACTTTAACTCCAACAAATAAGTGCTTCTAAATTATTATCACCAACAAATCAATGACTTATATTATATGACTTATCTTCAACTCCATATAAGAGGTATTTCAAGCTGCAGCTTCAGCTTCAGCTTACGGCCATACCAGCCTGGATGCGCCCGATCTCGTCTGATCTTGGAAGCTAAGCAGGGTCCGGCCTGGTTAGTACTTGGATGGGAGACCGCCTGGGAATACCAGGTGCTGTAAGCTTTTTCAACCAGCAGAGAGCGCTCTCGCTTAATCTACCCACACATATTTCAACGTGGTAACAGCGACAGCTCACGTCCTAAAGTGTTTTGCACATGGTTAAGGCACTTTAACTCCAACAAATAAGCGCTTCTAAATTATTATCACCAACAAATCAATGACTTGTATTATATACTTATCTTCAACTCCATATAAGAAGTATTTCAAGCTGCAGCTTCAGTTTACGGCCATACCAGCCTGGATGTCCCCGATCTCGTCTGATCTCGGAAGCTAAGCAGGGTCGGGCCTGGTTAGTACTTGGATGGGAGACCGCCTGGGAATACCAGGTGCTGTAAGCTTTTTCAACCAGCAGAGAGCGCTCTCGCTTAATCTACCCACACATATTTCAACGTGGTAACAGCGACAGCTCACGTCCTAAAGTTTTTTGCACATGGTTAAGGCACTTTAACTCCAACAAATAAAACCAACAAATCAATGACTTATATTCTATGACTTATCTTCAACTCCATATCAGAGGTATTTCAAGCTGCAGCTTCTGCTTACGGCCATACCAGCCTGGATGCGCCCGATCTCGTCTGATCTCGGAAGCTAAGCAGGGTCAGGCCTGGTTAGTACTTGGATGGGAGACCGCCTGGGAATACCAGGTGCTGTAAGCTTTTTCAACCAGCAGAGAACGGTCTCGCTTAATCTAGCCACACATATTTCAACGTGGTAACAGCGACAGCTCACGTCCTAAAGTGTTTTGCACATGGTTAAGGCACTTTAACTCCAACAAATAAAACCAACAAATCAATGACTTATATTCTATGACTTATCTTCAACTCCATATAAGAGGTATTTCAAGCTGCAGCTTCTGCTTACGGCCATACCAGCCTGGATGCGCCCGATCTCGTCTGATCTCGGAAGCTAAGCAGGGTCGGGCCTTGTTAGTACTTGGATGGGAGACCGCCTGGGAATACCAGGTGCTGTAAGCTTTTTCAACCAGCAGAGAGCGCTCACGCTTAATCTACCCACACATATTTCAACGTGGTAACAGCGACAGCTCACGTCCTAAAGTGTTTTGCACATGGTTAAGGCACTTTAACTCCAACAAATAAAACCAACAAATCAATGACTTATATTCTATGACTTATCTTCAACTCCATATAAGAGGTATTTCAAGCTGCAGCTTCTGCTTACGGCCATACCAGCCTGGATGCGCCCGATCTCATCTGATCTCGGAAGCTAAGCAGGGTCGGGCCTGGTTAGTACTTGGATGGGAGACCGCCTGGGAATACCAGGTGCTGTAAGCTTTTTCAACCAGCAGAGAGCGCTCTCATCTACCCACACATATTTCAACGTGGTAAGAGCGACAGCTCACGTCCTAAAGTGTTTTGCACATGGTTAAGGCACTTTAACTCCAACAAATAAAACCAACAAATCAATGACTTATATTCTATGACTTATCTTCAACTCCATATCAGAGGTATTTCAAGCTGCAACTTCTGCTTACGGCCATACCAGACTGGATGCGCCCGATCTCGTCTGATCTCGGAAGCTAAGCAGGGTCGGGCCTGGTTAGTACTTGGATGGGAGACCGCCTGGGAATACCAGGTGCTGTAAGCTTTTTCAAACAGCAGAGAGCGCTCTCGCTTAATCTACCCACACATATTTCAACGTGGTAACAGCGACAGCTCACGTCCTAAAGTGTTTTGCACATGGTTAAGGCACTTTAACTGCAACAAATAAGCGCTTCTAAATTATTATCACCAACAAATCAATGACTTGTATTATATACTTATCTTCAACTCCATATAAGAAGTATTTCAAGCTGCAGCTTCAGCTTACGGCCATACCAGCCTGGATGTGCCCGATCTCGTCTGATCTCGGAAGCTAAGCAGGGTCGGGCCTGGTTAGTACTTGGATGGGAGACCGCCTGGGAATACCAGGTGCTGTAAGCTTTTTCAACCAGCAGAGAACGGTCTCGCTTAATCTACCCACACATATTTCAACGTGGTAAGAGCGACAGCTCACGTCCTAAAGTGTTTTGCACATGGTTAAGGCACTTTAACTCCAACAAATAAAACCAACAAATCAATGACTTATATTCTATGACTTATCTTCAACTCCATATCAGAGGTATTTCAAGCTGCAGCATCTGCTTACGGCCATACCAGCCTGGATGCGCCCGATCTCGTCTGATCTCGGAAGCTAAGCAGGGTCGGGCCTGGTTAGTACTTGGATGGGAGACCGCCTGGGAATACCAGGTGCTGTAGGCTTTTTCAACCAGCAGAGAACGGTCTCGCTTAATCTAGCCACACATATTTCAACGTGGTAACAGCAACAGCTCACGTCCTAAAGTGTTTTGCACATGGTTAAGGCACTTTAACTCCAACAAATAAAACCGACAAATCAATGACTTATATTCTATGACTTATCTTCAACTCCATATAAGAGGTATTTCAAGCTGCAGCTTCTGCTTACGGCCATACCAGCCTGGATGCGCCCGATCTCGTCTGATCTCGGAAGCTAAGCAGGGTCGGGCCTGGTTAGTACTTGGATGGGAGACCGCCTGGGAATACCAGGTGCTGTAAGCTTTTTCAACCAGCAGAGAGCGCTCTCGCTTAATCTACCCACACAAATTTCAACGTGGTAACAGCGACAGCTCATGTCCTAAAGTGTTTTGCACATGGTTAAGGCACTTTAACTCCAACAAATAAAACCAACAAATCAATGACTTATATTCTATGACTTATCTTCAACTCCATATAAGAGGTATTTCAAGCTGCAGCTTCTGCTTACGGCCATACCAGCCTGGATGCGCCCGATCTCGTCTGATCTCGGAAGCTAAGCAGGGTCGGGCCTGGTTAGTACTTGGATGGGAGACCGCCTGGGAATACCAGGTGCTGTAAGCTTTTTCAACCAGCAGAGAGCGCTCTCGCTTAATCTACCCACACAAATTTCAACGTGGTAACAGCGACAGCTCATGTCCTAAAGTGTTTTGCACATGGTTAAGGCACTTTAACTCCAACAAATAAAACCAACAAATCAATGACTTATATTCTATGACTTATCTTCAACTCCATATAAGAGGTATTTCAAGCTGCAGCTTCTGCTTACGGCCATACCAGCCTGGATGCGCCCGATCTCGTCTGATCTCGGAAGCTAAGCAGGGTCGGGCCTTGTTAGTACTTGGATGGGAGACCGCCTGGGAATACCAGGTGCTGTAAGCTTTTTCAACCAGCAGAGAGCGCTCTCGCTTAATCTACCCACACATATTTCAACGTGGTAAGAGCGACAGCTCACGTCCTAAAGTGTTTTGCACATGGTTAAGGCACTTTAACTCCAACAAATAAAACCAACAAATCAATGACTTATATTCTATGACTTATCTTCAACTCCATATCAGAGGTATTTCAAGCTGCAGCTTCTGCTTACGGTCATACCAGCCTGGATGCGCCCGATCTCGTCTGATCTCTGAAGCTAAGCAGGGTCGGGCCTGGTTAGTACTTGGATGGTAGACCGCCTGGGAATACCAGGTGCTGTAAGCTTTTTCAACCAGCAGAGAGCGCTCTCGCTTAATCTGCCCACACATATTTCAATGTGGTAACAGCGACAGCTCACGTCCTAAAGTGTTTTGCACATGGTTAAGGCACTTTAACTCCAACAAATAAAACCAACAAATCAATGACTTATATTCTATGACTTATCTTCAACTCCATATAAGAGGTATTTCAAGCTGCAGCTTCTGCTTACGGCCATACCAGCCTGGATGCGCCCAATCTCGTCTGATCTCGGAAGCTAAGCAGGGTCGGGCCTTGTTAGTACTTGGATGGGAGACCGCCTGGGAATACCAGGTGCTGTAAGCTTTTTCAACCAGCAGAGAGCGCTCTCGCTTAATCTACCCACACATATTTCAACGTGGTAACAGCGACAGCTCACGTCCTAAAGTGTTTTGCACATGGTTAAGGCACTTTAACTCCAACAAATAAGTGCTTCTAAATTATTATCACCAACAAATCAATGACTTATATTATATGACTTATATTCAACTCCATATAAGAGGTATTTCAAGCTGCAGCTTCAGCTTCAGCTTACGGCCATACCAGCCTGGATGCGCCCGATCTCGTCTGATCTCGGAAGCTAAGCAGGGTCGGGCCTGGTTAGTACTTGGATGGGAGACCGCCTGGGAATACCAGGTGCTGTAAGCTTTTTCAAACAGCAGAGAGCGCTCTCGCTTAATCTACCCACACATATTTCAACGTGGTAACAGCGACAGCTCACGTCCTAAAGTGTTTTGCACATGGTTAAGGCACTTTAACTCCAACAAATAAGCGCTTCTAAATTATTATCACCAACAAATCAATGACTTGTATTATATACTTATCTTCAACTCCATATAAGAAGTATTTCAAGCTGCAGCTTCAGCTTACGGCCATACCAGCCTGGATGTGCCCGATCTCGTCTGATCTCGGAAGCTAAGCAGGGTCGGGCCTGGTTAGTACTTGGATGGGAGACCGCCTGGGAATACCAGGTGCTGTAAGCTTTTTCAACCAGCAGAGAACGGTCTCGCTTAATCTACCCACACATATTTCAACGTGGTAAGAGCGACAGCTCACGTCCTAAAGTGTTTTGCACATGGTTAAGGCACTTTAACTCCAACAAATAAAACCAACAAATCAATGACTTATATTCTATGACTTATCTTCAACTCCATATCAGAGGTATTTCAAGCTGCAGCTTCTGCTTACGGCCATACCAGCCTGGATGCGCCCGATCTCGTCTGATCTCGGAAGCTAAGCAGGGTCGGGCCTGGTTAGTACTTGGATGGGAGACCGCCTGGGAATACCAGGTGCTGTAAGCTTTTTCAACCAGCAGAGAACGGTCTCGCTTAATCTACCCACACATATTTCAACGTGGTAAGAGCGACAGCTCACGTCCTAAAGTGTTTTGCACATGGTTAAGGCACTTTAACTCCAACAAATAAAACCAACAAATCAATGACTTATATTCTATGACTTATCTTCAACTCCATATCAGAGGTATTTCAAGCTGCAGCATCTGCTTACGGCCATACCAGCCTGGATGCGCCCGATCTCGTCTGATCTCGGAAGCTAAGCAGGGTCGGGCCTGGTTAGTACTTGGATGGGAGACCGCCTGGGAATACCAGGTGCTGTAGGCTTTTTCAACCAGCAGAGAACGGTCTCGCTTAATCTAGCCACACATATTTCAACGTGGTAACAGCAACAGCTCACGTCCTAAAGTGTTTTGCACATGGTTAAGGCACTTTAACTCCAACAAATAAAACCGACAAATCAATGACTTATATTCTATGACTTATCTTCAACTCCATATAAGAGGTATTTCAAGCTGCAGCTTCTGCTTACGGCCATACCAGCCTGGATGCGCCCGATCTCGTCTGATCTCGGAAGCTAAGCAGGGTCGGGCCTGGTTAGTACTTGGATGGGAGACCGCCTGGGAATACCAGGTGCTGTAAGCTTTTTCAACCAGCAGAGAGCGCTCTCGCTTAATCTACCCACACAAATTTCAACGTGGTAACAGCGACAGCTCATGTCCTAAAGTGTTTTGCACATGGTTAAGGCACTTTAACTCCAACAAATAAAACCAACAAATCAATGACTTATATTCTATGACTTATCTTCAACTCCATATAAGAGGTATTTCAAGCTGCAGCTTCTGCTTACGGCCATACCAGCCTGGATGCGCCCGATCTCGTCTGATCTCGGAAGCTAAGCAGGGTCGGGCCTGGTTAGTACTTGGATGGGAGACCGCCTGGGAATACCAGGTGCTGTAAGCTTTTTCAACCAGCAGAGAGCGCTCTCGCTTAATCTACCCACACAAATTTCAACGTGGTAACAGCGACAGCTCATGTCCTAAAGTGTTTTGCACATGGTTAAGGCACTTTAACTCCAACAAATAAAACCAACAAATCAATGACTTATATTCTATGACTTATCTTCAACTCCATATAAGAGGTATTTCAAGCTGCAGCTTCTGCTTACGGCCATACCAGCCTGGATGCGCCCGATCTCGTCTGATCTCGGAAGCTAAGCAGGGTCGGGCCTTGTTAGTACTTGGATGGGAGACCGCCTGGGAATACCAGGTGCTGTAAGCTTTTTCAACCAGCAGAGAGCGCTCTCGCTTAATCTACCCACACATATTTCAACGTGGTAAGAGCGACAGCTCACGTCCTAAAGTGTTTTGCACATGGTTAAGGCACTTTAACTCCAACAAATAAAACCAACAAATCAATGACTTATATTCTATGACTTATCTTCAACTCCATATCAGAGGTATTTCAAGCTGCAGCTTCTGCTTACGGTCATACCAGCCTGGATGCGCCCGATCTCGTCTGATCTCTGAAGCTAAGCAGGGTCGGGCCTGGTTAGTACTTGGATGGTAGACCGCCTGGGAATACCAGGTGCTGTAAGCTTTTTCAACCAGCAGAGAGCGCTCTCGCTTAATCTGCCCACACATATTTCAATGTGGTAACAGCGACAGCTCACGTCCTAAAGTGTTTTGCACATGGTTAAGGCACTTTAACTCCAACAAATAAAACCAACAAATCAATGACTTATATTCTATGATGTATCTTCAACTCCATATAAGAGGTATTTCAAGCTGCAGCTTCTGCTTACGGCCATACCAGCCTGGATGCGCCCGATCTCGTCTGATCTCGGAAGCTAAGCAGGGTCGGGCCTTGTTAGTACTTGGATGGGAGACCGCCTGGGAATACCAGGTGCTGTAAGCTTTTTCAACCAGCAGAGAGCGCTCTCGCTTAATCTACCCACACATATTTCAACGTGGTAACAGCGACAGCTCACGTCCTAAAGTGTTTTGCACATGGTTAAGGCACTTTAACTCCAACAAATAAGTGCTTCTAAATTATTATCACCAACAAATCAATGACTTATATTATATGACTTATATTCAACTCCATATAAGAGGTATTTCAAGCTGCAGCTTCAGCTTCAGCTTACGGCCATACCAGCCTGGATGCGCCCGATCTCGTCTGATCTCGGAAGCTAAGCAGGGTCGGGCCTGGTTAGTACTTGGATGGGAGACCGCCTGGGAATACCAGGTGCTGTAAGCTTTTTCAAACAGCAGAGAGCGCTCTCGCTTAATCTACCCACACATATTTCAACGTGGTAACAGCGACAGCTCACGTCCTAAAGTGTTTTGCACATGGTTAAGGCACTTTAACTCCAACAAATAAGCGCTTCTAAATTATTATCACCAACAAATCAATGACTTGTATTATATACTTATCTTCAACTCCATATAAGAAGTATTTCAAGCTGCAGCTTCAGCTTACGGCCATACCAGCCTGGATGTGCCCGATCTCGTCTGATCTCGGAAGCTAAGCAGGGTCGGGCCTGGTTAGTACTTGGATGGGAGACCGCCTGGGAATACCAGGTGCTGTAAGCTTTTTCAACCAGCAGAGAACGGTCTCGCTTAATCTACCCACACATATTTCAACGTGGTAAGAGCGACAGCTCACGTCCTAAAGTGTTTTGCACATGGTTAAGGCACTTTAACTCCAACAAATAAAACCAACAAATCAATGACTTATATTCTATGACTTATCTTCAACTCCATATCAGAGGTATTTCAAGCTGCAGCTTCTGCTTACGGCCATACCAGCCTGGATGCGCCCGATCTCGTCTGATCTCGGAAGCTAAGCAGGGTCGGGCCTGGTTAGTACTTGGATGGGAGACCGCCTGGGAATACCAGGTGCTGTAGGCTTTTTCAACCAGCAGAGAACGGTCTCGCTTAATCTAGCCACACATATTTCAACGTGGTAACAGCGACAGCTCACGTCCTAAAGTGTTTTGCACATGGTTAAGGCACTTTAACTCCAACAAATAAAACCGACAAATCAATGACTTATATTCTATGACTTATCTTCAACTCCATATAAGAGGTATTTCAAGCTGCAGCTTCTGCTTACGGCCATACCAGCCTGGATGCGCCCGATCTCGTCTGATCTCGGAAGCTAAGCAGGGTCGGGCCTGGTTAGTACTTGGATGGGAGACCGCCTGGGAATACCAGGTGCTGTAAGCTTTTTCAACCAGCAGAGAGCGCTCTCGCTTAATCTACCCACACAAATTTCAACGTGGTAACAGCGACAGCTCATGTCCTAAAGTGTTTTGCACATGGTTAAGGCACTTTAACTCCAACAAATAAAACCAACAAATCAATGACTTATATTCTATGACTTATCTTCAACTCCATATAAGAGGTATTTCAAGCTGCAGCTTCTGCTTACGGCCATACCAGCCTGGATGCGCCCGATCTCGTCTGATCTCGGAAGCTAAGCAGGGTCGGGCCTGGTTAGTACTTGGATGGGAGACCGCCTGGGAATACCAGGTGCTGTAAGCTTTTTCAACCAGCAGAGAGCGCTCTCGCTTAATCTACCCACACAAATTTCAACGTGGTAACAGCGACAGCTCATGTCCTAAAGTGTTTTGCACATGGTTAAGGCACTTTAACTCCAACAAATAAAACCAACAAATCAATGACTTATATTCTATGACTTATCTTCAACTCCATATAAGAGGTATTTCAAGCTGCAGCTTCTGCTTACGGCCATACCAGCCTGGATGCGCCCGATCTCGTCTGATCTCGGAAGCTAAGCAGGGTCGGGCCTTGTTAGTACTTGGATGGGAGACCGCCTGGGAATACCAGGTGCTGTAAGCTTTTTCAACCAGCAGAGAGCGCTCTCGCTTAATCTACCCACACATATTTCAACGTGGTAACAGCGACAGCTCACGTCTTAAAGTGTTTTGCACATGGTTAAGGCACTTTAACTCCAACAAATAAGTGCTTCTAAATTATTATCACCAACAAATCAATGACTTATATTATATGACTTATCTTCAACTCCATATAAGAGGTATTTCAAGCTGCAGCTTCAGCTTCAGCTTACGGCCATACCAGCCTGGATGCGCCCGATCTCGTCTGATCTCGGAAGCTAAGCAGGGTTCCGGCCTGGTTAGTACTTGGATGGGAGACCGCCTGGGAATACCAGGTGCTGTAAGCTTTTTCAACCAGCAGAGAGCGCTCTCGCTTAATCTACCCACACATATTTCAACGTGGTAACAGCGACAGCTCACGTCCTAAAGTGTTTTGCACATGGTTAAGGCACTTTAACTCCAACAAATAGGCGCTTCTAAATTATTATCACCAACAAATCAATGACTTGTATTATATACTTATCTTCAACTCCATATAAGAAGTATTTCAAGCTGCAGCTTCAGTTTACGGCCATACCAGCCTGGATGTCCCCGATCTCGTCTGATCTCGGAAGCTAAGCAGGGTCGGGCCTGGTTAGTACTTGGATGGGAGACCGCCTGGGAATACCAGGTGCTGTAAGCTTTTTCAACCAGCAGAGAGCGCTCTCGCTTAATCTACCCACACATATTTCAACGTGGTAACAGCGACAGCTCACGTCCTAAAGTTTTTTGCACATGGTTAAGGCACTTTAACTCCAACAAATAAAACCAACAAATCAATGACTTATATTCTATGACTTATCTTCAACTCCATATCAGAGGTATTTCAAGCTGCAGCTTCTGCTTACGGCCATACCAGCCTGGATGCGCCCGATCTCGTCTGATCTCGGAAGCTAAGCAGGGTCGGGCCTGGTTAGTACATGGATGGGAGACCGCCTGGGAATACCAGGTGCTGTAAGCTTTTTCAACCAGCAGAGAGCGCTCACGCTTAATCTACCCACACATATTTCAACGTGGTAACAGCGACAGCTCACGTCCTAAAGTGTTTTGCACATGGTTAAGGCACTTTAACTCCAACAAATAAAACCAACAAATCAATGACTTATATTCTATGACTTATCTTCAACTCCATATAAGAGGTATTTCAAGCTGCAGCTTCTGCTTACGGCCATACCAGCCTGGATGCGCCCGATCTCATCTGATCTCGGAAGCTAAGCAGGGTCGGGCCTTGTTAGTACTTGGATGGGAGACCGCCTGGGAATACCAGGTGCTGTAAGCTTTTTCAACCAGCAGAGAGCGCTCACGCTTAATCTACCCACACATATTTCAACGTGGTAACAGCGACAGCTCACGTCCTAAAGTGTTTTGCACATGGTTAAGGCACTTTAACTCCAACAAATAAAACCAACAAATCAATGACTTATATTCTATGACTTATCTTCAACTCCATATAAGAGGTATT
>NW_026906196.1:460000-495000 GCF_033807715.1 Cololabis saira | reverse complement strand
ATTTCAAGCTGCAGCTTCTGCTTACGGCCATACCAGCCTGGATGCGCCCGATCTCGTCTGATCTCGGAAGCTAAGCAGGGTCGGGCCTTGTTAGTACTTGGATGGGAGACCGCCTGGGAATACCAGGTGCTGTAAGCTTTTTCAACAAGCAGAGAGCGCTCTCGCTTAATCTACCCACACATATTTCAACGTGGTAACAGCGACAGCTCACGTCCTAAAGTGTTTTGCACATGGTTAAGGCACTTTAACTCCAACAAATAAGTGCTTCTAAATTATTATCACCAACAAATCAATGACTTATATTATATGACTTATCTTCAACTCCATATAAGAGGTATTTCAAGCTGCAGCTTCAGCTTCAGCTTACGGCCATACCAGCCTGGATGCGCCCGATCTCGTCTGATCTCGGAAGCTAAGCAGGGTCGGGCCTGGTTAGTACTTGGATGGGAGACCGCCTGGGAATACCAGGTGCTGTAAGCTTTTTCAACCAGCAGAGAGCGCTCTCGCTTAATCTACCCACACATATTTCAACGTGGTAACAGCGACAGCTCACGTCCTAAAGTGTTTTGCACATGGTTAAGGCACTTTAACTCCAACAAATAAAACCAACAAATCAATGACTTATATTCTATGACTTATCTTCAACTCCATATCAGAGGTATTTCAAGCTGCAGCTTCTGCTTACGGCCATACCAGCCTGGATGCGCCCGATCTCGTCTGATCTCGGAAGCTAAGCAGGGTCAGGCCTGGTTAGTACATGGATGGGAGACCGCCTGGGAATACCAGGTGCTGTAAGCTTTTTCAACCAGCAGAGAACGGTCTCGCTTAATCTAGCCACACATATTTCAACGTGGTAACAGCGACAGCTCACGTCCTAAAGTGTTTTGCACATGGTTAAGGCACTTTAACTCCAACAAATAAAACCAACAAATCAATGACTTATATTCTATGACTTATCTTCAACTCCATATAAGAGGTATTTCAAGCTGCAGCTTCTGCTTACGGCCATACCAGCCTGGATGCGCCCGATCTCGTCTGATCTCGGAAGCTAAGCAGGGTCGGGCCTTGTTAGTACTTGGATGGGAGACCGCCTGGGAATACCAGGTGCTGTAAGCTTTTTCAACCAGCAGAGAGCGCTCACGCTTAATCTACCCACACATATTTCAACGTGGTAACAGCGACAGCTCACGTCCTAAAGTGTTTTGCACATGGTTAAGGCACTTTAACTCCAACAAATAAAACCAACAAATCAATGACTTATATTCTATGACTTATCTTCAACTCCATATAAGAGGTATTTCAAGCTGCAGCTTCTGCTTACGGCCATACCAGCCTGGATGCGCCCGATCTCGTCTGATCTCGGAAGCTAAGCAGGGTCGGGCCTGGTTAGTACTTGGATGGGAGACCGCCTGGGAATACCAGGTGCTGTAAGCTTTTTCAACCAGCAGAGAGCGCTCTCGCTTAATCTACCCACACATATTTCAACGTGGTAACAGCGACAGCTCATGTCCTAAATTGTTTTGCACATGGTTAAGGCACTTTAACTCCAACAAATAAAACCAACAAATCAATGACTTATATTCTATGACTTATCTTCAACTCCATATAAGAGGTATTTCAAGCTGCAGCTTCTGCTTACGGCCATACCAGCCTGGATGCGCCCGATCTCATCTGATCTCGGAAGCTAAGCAGGGTCGGGCCTTGTTAGTACTTGGATGGGAGACCGCCTTGGAATACCAGGTGCTGTAAGCTTTTTCAACCAGCAGAGAGCGCTCACGCTTAATCTACCCACACATATTTCAACGTGGTAACAGCGAAAGCTCACGTCCTAAAGTGTTTTGCACATGGTTAAGGCACTTTAACTCCAACAAATAAAACCAACAAATCAATGACTTATATTCTATGACTTATCTTCAACTCCATATAAGAGGTATTTCAAGCAGCAGCTTCTGCTTACGGCCATACCAGCCTGGATGCGCCCAATATAGTCTGATCTCGGAAGCTAAGCAGGGTCGGGCCTGGTTAGTACTTGGATGGGAGACCGCCTGGGAATACCAGGTGCTGTAAGCTTTTTCAACCAGCAGAGAGCGCTCTCATCTACCCACACATATTTCAACGTGGTAAGAGCGACAGCTCACGTCCTAAAGTGTTTTGCACATGGTTAAGGCACTTTAACTCCAACAAATAAAACCAACAAATCAATGACTTATATTCTATGACTTATCTTCAACTCCATATCAGAGGTATTTCAAGCTGCAACTTCTGCTTACGGCCATACCAGCCTGGATGCGCCCGATCTCGTCTGATCTCGGAAGCTAAGCAGGGTCGGGCCTGGTTAGTACTTGGATGGGAGACCGCCTGGGAATACCAGATGCTGTAAGCTTTTTCAACCAGCAGAGAACGGTCTCGCTTAATCTAGCCACACATATTTCAACGTGGTAACAGCGACAGCTCACGTCCTAAAGTGTTTTGCACATGGTTAAGGCACTTTAACTCCAACAAATAAAACCGACAAATCAATGACTTATATTCTATGACTTATGTTCAACTCCATATAAGAGGTATTTCAAGCTGCAGCTTCTGCTTACGGCCATACCAGCCTGGATGCGCCCGATCTTGTCTGATCTTGGAAGCTAAGCAGGGTCGGGCCTGGTTAGTACTTGGATGGGAGACCGCCTGGGAATACCAGGTGCTCTAAGCTTTTTCAACCAGCAGAGAGCGCTCTCGCTTAATCTACCCACACAAATTTCAACGTGGTAACAGCGACAGCTCATGTCCTAAAGTGTTTTGCACATGGTTAAGGCACTTTAACTCCAACAAATAAAACCAACAAATCAATGACTTATATTCTATGACTTATCTTCAACTCCATATCAGAGGTATTTCAAGCTGCAACTTCTGCTTACGGCCATACCAGCCTGGATGCGCCCGATCTTGTCTGATCTCGGAAGCTAAGCAGGGTCGGGCCTGGTTAGTACTTGGATGGGAGACCGCCTGGGAATACCAGGTGCTGTAAGCTTTTTCAACCAGCAGAGAACGGTCTTGCTTAATCTAGCCACACATATTTCAACGTGGTAACAGCGACAGCTCACGTCCTAAAGTGTTTTGCACATGGTTAAGGCACTTTAACTCCAACAAATAAAACCAACAAATCAATGACTTATATTATATGACTTATCTTAAACTCCATATAAGAGGTATTTCAAGCTGCAACATCAGCTTACGGCCATACCAGCCTGGATGCGCCCGATCTCGTCTGATCTCGGAAGCTAAGCAGGGTCGGGCCTGGTTAGTACTTGGATGGGAGACCGCCTGGGAATACCAGGTGCTGTAAGCTTTTTCAACCAGCAGAGAGCGCTCTCGCTTAATCTACCCACACATATTTCAACGTGGTAACAGCGACAGCTCACGTCCTAAAGTGTTTTGCACATGGTTGAGGCACTTTAACTCCAACAAATAAAACCAACAAATCTATAACTTATATTCTATGACTTATCTTCAACTCCATACAAGAGGTATTTCAAGCTGCAGCTTCTGCTTACGGCCATACCAGCCTGGATGCGCCCGATCTCGTCTGATCTCGGAAGCTAAGCAGGGTCGGGCCTGGTTAGTACTTGGATGGGAGACCGCCTGGGAATACCAGGTGCTGTAAGCTTTTTCAACCTGCAGAGAACGCTCTCGCTTAATCTACCCACATATATTTCAACGTGGTAACAGCGAAAGCTCACGTCCTAAAGTGTTTTGCACATGGTTAAGGCACTTTAACTCCAACAAATAAGCGCTTCTAAATTATTATCACCAACAAATCAATGACTTATATTATATGACTTATCTTCAACTCCATATAAGAGGTATTTCAAGCTGCAGCTTCTGCTAACGGCCATACCAGCCTGGATGCGCCCGATCTCGTCTGATCTCGGAAGCTAAGCAGGGTCGGGCATGGTTAGTACTTGGATGGGAGACCGCCTGGGAATACCAGGTGCTGTAAGCTTTTTCAACCAACAGAGAGCGCTCTCGCTTAATCTACCCACACATATTTCAACGTGGTAACAGCGACAGCTCACGTCCTAAAGTGTTTTGCACATGGTTAACGCAGTTTAACTCCAACAAATAAGCGCTTCTAAATTATTATCACCAACAAATCAATGACTTGTATTATATACTTATCTTCAACTCCATATAAGAAGTATTTCAAGCTGCAGCTTCAGCTTACGGCCATACCAGCCTGGATGCGCCCGATCTCGTCTGATCTCGGAAGCTAAGCAGGGTCGGGCCTGGTTAGTACTTGGATGGGAGACCGCCTGGGAATACCAGGTGCTGTAAGCTTTTTCAACCAGCAGAGAGCGCTCTCGCTTAATCTACCCACACATATTTCAACGTGGTAAGAGCGACAGCTCACGTCCTAAAGTGTTTTGCACATTGTTAAGGCGCTTTAACTCCAACAAATAAAACCAACAAATTAATGACTTATATTCTATGACTTATCTTCAACTCCATATCAGAGGTATTTCAAGCTGCAACTTCTGCTTACGGCCATACCAGCCTGGATGCGCCCGATCTCGTCTGATCTCGGAAGCTAAGCAGGGTCGGGCCTGGTTAGTACTTGGATGGGAGTCCGCCTGGGAATACCAGGTGCTGTAAGCTTTTTCAACCAGCAGAGAACGGTCTCGCTTAATCTAGCCACACATATTTCAACGTGGTAACAGCGACAGCTCACGTCCTAAAGTGTTTTGCACATGGTTAAGGCACTTTAACTCCAACAAATAAAACCAACAAATCAATGACTTATATTCTATGACTTATCTTCAACTCCATATAAGAGGTATTTCAGGCAGCAGCTTCTGCTTACGGCCATACCAGCCTGGATGCGCCCAATCTCGTCTGATCTCGGAAGCTAAGCAGGGTCGGGCCTGGTTATTACTTGGATGGGAGACCGCCTGGGAATACCAGGTGCTGTAAGCTTTTTCAACCAGCAGAGAGCGCTCTCGCTTAATCTACCCACACATATTTCAACGTGGTAACAGCGACAGCTCACGTCCTAAAGTGTTTTGCACATGGTTGAGGCACTTTAACTCCAACAAATAAAACCAACAAATCTATAACTTATATTCTATGACTTATCTTCAACTCCATACAAGAGGTATTTCAAGCTGCAGCTTCTGCTTACGGCCATACCAGCCTGGATGCGCCCGATCTCGTCTGATCTCGGAAGCTAAGCAGGGTCGGGCCTGGTTAGTACTTGGATGGGAGACCGCCTGGGAATACCAGGTGCTGTAAGCTTTTTCAACCTGCAGAGAACGCTCTCGCTTAATCTACCCACATATATTTCAACGTGGTAACAGCGAAAGCTCACGTCCTAAAGTGTTTTGCACATGGTTAAGGCACTTTAACTCCAACAAATAAGCGCTTCTAAATTATTATCACCAACAAATCAATGACTTATATTATATGACTTATCTTCAACTCCATATAAGAGGTATTTCAAGCTGCAGCTTCTGCTAACGTCCATACCAGCCTGGATGCGCCCGATCTCGTCTGATCTCGGAAGCTAAGCAGGGTCGGGCCTGGTTAGTACTTGGATGGGAGACCGCCTGGGAATACCAGGTGCTGTAAGCTTTTTCAACCAACAGAGAGCGCTCTCGCTTAATCTACCCACACATATTTCAACGTGGTAACAGCGACAGCTCACGTCCTAAAGTGTTTTGCACATGGTTAACGCAGTTTAACTCCAACAAATAAGCGCTTCTAAATTATTATCACCAACAAATCAATGACTTGTATTATATACTTATCTTCAACTCCATATAAGAGGTATTTCAAGCTGCAGCTTCAGCTTACGGCCATACCAGCCTGGATGCGCCCGATCTCGTCTGATCTCGGAAGCTAAGCAGGGTCGGGCCTGGTTAGTACTTGGATGGGAGACCGCCTGGGAATACCAGGTGCTGTAAGCTTTTTCAACCAGCAGAGAGCGCTCTCGCTTAATCTACCCACACATATTTCAACGTGGTAACAGCGACAGCTCACGTCCTAAAGTGTTTTGCACATGGTTAAGGCACTTTAACTCCAACAAATAAAACCAACAAATCTATAACTTATATTCTATGACTTATCTTCAACTCCATACAAGAGGTATTTCAAGCTGCAGCTTCTGCTTACGGCCATACCAGCCTGGATGCGCCCGATCTCGTCTGATCTCGGAAGCTAAGCAGGGTCGGGCCTGGTTAGTACTTGGATGGGAGACCGCCTGGGAATACCAGGTGCTGTAAGCTTTTTCAACCAACAGAGAGCGCTCTCGCTTAATCTACCCACATATATTTCAACGTGGTAACAGCGAAAGCTCACGTCCTAAAGTGTTTAGCACATGGTTAAGGCACTTTAACTCCAACAAATAAGCGCTTCTAAATTATTATCACCAACAAATCAATGACTTGTATTATATACTTATCTTCAACTCCATATAAGAAGTATTTCAAGCTGCAGCTTCAGCTTACGGCCATACCAGCCTGGATGCGCCCGATCTCGTCTGATCTCGGAAGCTAAGCAGGGTCGGGCCTGGTTAGTACTTGGATGGGAGACCGCCTGGGAATACCAGGTGCTGTAAGCTTTTTCAACCAGCAGAGAGCGCTCTCGCTTAATCTACCCACACATATTTCAACGTGGTAAGAGCGACAGCTCACGTCCTAAAGTGTTTTGCACATGGTTAAGGCACTTTAACTCCAACAAATAAAACCAACAAATCAATGACTTATATTCTATGACTTATCTTCAACTCCATATCAGAGGTATTTCAAGCTGCAGCTTCTGCTTACGGCCATACCAGCCTGGATGCGCCCGATCTCGTCTGATCTCGGAAGCTAAGCAGGGTCGGGCCTGGTTAGTACTTGGATGGGAGACCGCCTGGGAATACCAGGTGCTGTAAGCTTTTTCAACCAGCAGAGAACGCTCTCGCTTAATCTACCCACACATATTTCAACGTGGTAACAGCGACAGCTCACGCCCTAAAGTGTTTTGCACATGGTTAAGGCACTTTAACTCCAACAAATAAGCGCTTCTAAATTATTATCACCAACAAATCAATGACTTGTATTATATGACTTATCTTCAACTCCATATAAGAAGTATTTCAAGCTGCAGCTTCAGCTTACGGCCATACCAGCCTGGATGCGCCCGATCTCGTCTGATCTCGGAAGCTAAGCAGGGTCGGGCCTGGTTAGTACTTGGATGGGAGACCGCCTGGGAATACCAGGTGCTTTAAGCTTTTTCAACCAGCAGAGAGCGCTCTCGCTTAATCTACCCACACATATTTCAACGTGGTAAGAGCGACAGCTCACGTCCAAAAGTGTTTTGCACATGGTTAAGGCACTTTAACTCCAACAAATAAAACCAACAAATCAATGACTTATATTCTATGACTTATCTTCAACTCCATATAAGAGGTATTTCAAGCTGCAGCTTCAGCTTATGGCCATACCAGCCTGGATGCGCCCGATCTCGTCTGATCTCGGAAGCTAAGCAGGGTCGGGCCTGGTTAGTACTTGGATGGGAGACCGCCTGGGAATACCAGGTGCTGTAAGCTTTTTCAACCAGCAGAGAACGCTCTCGCTTAATCTACCCACACATATTTCAACGTGGTAACAGCGACAGCTCACGTCCTAAAGTGTTTTGCACATGGTTAAGGCACTTTAACTCCAACAAATAAGCGCTTCTAAATTATTATCACCAACAAATCAATGACTTATATTATATGACTTATCTTCAACTCCATATAAGAGGTATTTCAAGCTGCAGCTTCTGCTAACGGCCATACCAGCCTGGATGCGCCCGATCTCGTCTGATCTCGGAAGCTAAGCAGGGTCGGGCCTGGTTAGTACTTGGAGGGGAGACCGCCTGGGAATACCAGGTGCTGTAAGCTTTTTCAACCAGCAGAGAGCGCTCTCGCTTAATCTACCCACACATATTTCAACGTGGTAAGAGCGACAGCTCACGTCCTAAAGTGTTTTGCACATGGTTAAGGCACTTTAACTCCAACAAATAAGCGCTTCCAAATTATTATCACCAACAAATCAATGACTTATATTATATGACTTATCTTCAACTCCATATAAGAGGTATTTCAAGCTGCAGCTTCAGCTTCAGCTTACGGCCATACCAGCCTGGATGCGCCCGATGTCGTCTGATCTCGGAAGCTAAGCAGGGTCGGGCCTGGTTAGTACTTGGATGGGAGACCGCCTGGGAATACCAGGTGCTGTAAGCTTTTTCAACCAGCAGAGAACGGTCTCGCTTAATCTAGCCACACATATTTCAACGTGGTAACAGCGACAGCTCACGTCCTAAAGTGTTTTGCACATGGTTAAGGCACTTTAACTCCAACAAATAAAACCAACAAATCAATGACTTATATTATATGACTTATCTTCTACTCCATATAAGAGGTATTTCAAGCTGCAACTTCAGTTTACGGCCATACCAGCCTGGATGCGCCCGATCTCGTCTGATCTCGGAAGCTAAGCAGGGTCGGGCCTGGTTAGTACTTGGATGGGAGACCGCCTGGGAATACCAGGTGCTGTAAGCTTTTTCATCCAGCAGAGAGGACTCTCGCTTAATCTACCCGCACATATTTCAACGTGGTAACAGCGACAGCTCCCGTCCTAAAGTGTTTTGCACATGGTTAAGGCACTTTAACTCCAACAAATAAAACCAACAAATCAATGACTTATATGCTATGACTTATCTTCAACTCCATATAAGAGGTATTTCAAGCTGCAGCTTCTGCTTACGGCCATACCAGCCTTGATGCGCCCGATCTCGTCTGATCTTGGAAGCTAAGCAGGGTAGGGCCTGGTTAGTACTTGGATGGGAGACCGCCTGGGAATACCAGGTGCTGTAAGCTTTTTCAACCAGCAGAGAACGCTCTCGCTTAATCTAGCCACACATATTTCAACGTGGTAACAGCGACAGCTCACGTCCTAAAGTGTTTTGCACATGGTTAAGGCACTTTAACTCCAACAAATAAGCGCTTCTAAATTATTATCACCAACAAATCAATGACTTATATTATATGACTTATCTTCAACTCCATATAAGAGGTATTTCAAGCTGCAGCTTCTGCTTAGGGCCATACCAGCCTGGATGCGCCCAAACTCGTCTGATCTCGGAAGCTAAGCAGGGTCGGGCCTGGTTAGTACTTCGATGGGAGACTGCCTGGGAATACCAGGTGCTGAAAAAGCTTTTTCAACCAGCAGAGAACGCTCTCGCTTAATCTACCCACACATATTTCAACGTGGTAACAGCGACCGCTCACGTCCTAAAGTGTTTTGCACATGGTTAAGGCACTTTAACTCCAACAAATAAGCGCTATTAAATTATTATCACCAACAAATCAATGACTTATATTATATGACTTATCTTCAACTCCATATAAGAGGTATTTCAAGCTGCAGCTTCTGCTTAGGGCCATACCAGCCTGGATGCGCCCGAACTCGTTTGATCTCGGAAGCTAAGCAGGGTCGGGCCTGGTTAGTACTTGGATGGGAGACCGCCTGGGAATACCAGGTGCTGTAAGCTTTTTCAACCAGCAGAGAGGACTCTCGCTTAATCTACCCGGACATATTTCAACGTGGTAACAGCGACAGCTCTCGTCCTAAAGTGTTTTGCACATGGTTAAGGCACTTTAACTCCAACAAATAAAACCAACAAATCAATGACATATATTCTATGACTTATCTTCAACTCAATATAAGAGGTATTTCAAGCTGCAACTTCTGCTTACGGCCATACCAGCCTGGATGCGCCCGATCTCGTCTGATCTCGGAAGCTAAGCAGGGTCGGGCCTGGTTAGTACTTGGATGGGAGACCGCCTGGGAATACCAGGTGCTGTAAGCTTTTTCAACCAGCAGAGAACGCTCTCGCTTAATCTACCCACACATATTTCAACGTGGTAACAGCGACAGCTCACGTCCTAAAGTGTTTTGCACATGGTTAAGGCACTTTAACTCCAACAAATAAGCGCTTCTAAATTATTATCACCAACAAATCATGACTTATATTATATGACTTATCTTCAACTCCATATAAGAGGTATTTCAAGCTGCAGCTTCAGCTTACGGCCATACCAGCCTGGATGCGCCCGATCTCGTCTGATCTCGGAAGCTAAGCAGGGTCGGGCCTGGTTAGTACTTGGATGGGAGACCGCCTGGGAATACCAGGTGCTGTAAGCTTTTTCAACCAGCAGAGAGCGCTCTCGCTTAATCTACCCACACATATTTCAACGTGGTAACAGCGACAGCTCACGTCCTAAAGTGTTTTGCACATAATTAAGGCACCTTAACACCAACAAATAAGCGCTTCTAAATTATTATCACCAACAAATCAATGACATATATTCTATGACTTATCTTCAACTCCATATAAGATGTATTTCAAGCTGCAGCTTCTGCTTACGGCCATACCAGCCTGGATGCGCCTGATCTCGTCTGATCTCGGAAGCTAAGCAGGGTCGGGCCTGGTTAGTACTTCGATGGGAGACTGCCTGGGATTACCAGGTGCTGAAAAAGCTTTTTCAACCAGCAGAGAACGCTCTCGCTTAATCTACCCACACATATTTCAACGTGGTAACAGCGACCGCTCACGTCCTAAAGTGTTTTGCACATGGTTACTCCAACAAATAAAACCAACAAATCAATGACTTATATTCTATGACTTATCTTCAACTCCATATAAGAGGTATTTCAAGCTGCAGCTTCTGCTTACGGCCATACCAGCCTGGATGCGCCCGATCTCATCTGATCTCGGAAGCTAAGCAGGGTCGGGCCTGGTTAGTACTTGGATGGGAGACCGCCTGGGAATTCCAGGTGCTGTAAGCTTTTTCAACCAGCAGAGAACGCTCTCGCTTAATCTACCCACACATATTTCAACGCGGTAACAGCGACAGCTCACGTCCTAAAGTGTTTTGCACATGGTTAAGGCACTTTAACTCCAACAAATAAAACCAACAGATCAATGACTTATATTCTATGTTTATCTTCAACTCCATATAAGAGGTATTTCAAGCTGCAGCTTCTGCTTACGGCCATACCAGCCTGGATGCGCCCGGTCTCGTCTAATCTCGGAAGCTAAGCAGGGTCGGGCCTGGTTAGTACTTGGATGGGAGACCGCTTGGGAATACCAGGTGCTGTAAGCTTTTTCAACCAGCAGAGAACGCTCTCGCTTAATCTAGCCACACATATTTCAACGCGGTAACAGCGACAGCTCACGTCCTAAAGTGTTTTGCACATGGTTAAGGCACTTTAACTCCAACAAATAAAACCAACAGATCAATGACTTATATTCTATGTTTATCTTCAACTCCATATAAGAGGTATTTCAAGCTGCAGCTTCTGCTTACGGCCATACCAGCCTGGATGCGCCCGGTCTCGTCTAATCTCGGAAGCTAAGCAGGGTCGGGCCTGGTTAGTACTTGGATGGGAGACCGCCTGGGAATACCAGGTGCTGTAAGCTTTTTCAACCTGCAGAGAGCGCTCTCGCTTAATCTACCCACACATATTTCAACGTGGTAACAGCGACAGCTCACGTCCTAAAGTGTTTTGCACATGGTTAAGGCACTTTAACTCCAACAAATAAAACCAACAGATCAATGACTTATATTCTATGACTTATCTTCAACTCCATATAAGAGGTATTTCAAGCTGCAGCTTCTGCTTACGGCCATACCAGCCTGGATGCGCCCGATCTCGTCTGATCTCGGAAGCTAAGCAGGGTCGGGCCTGGTTAGTACTTGGATGGGAGACCGCCTGGGAATACCAGGTGCTGTAAGCTTTTTCAACCTGCAGAGAGCGCTCTCGCTTAATCTACCCACACATATTTCAACGTGGTAACAGCGACAGCTCACGTCCTAAAGTGTTTTGCACATGGTTAAGGCACTTTAACTCCAACAAATAAGCGCTTCTAAATTATTATCACCAACAAATCAATGACTTGTATTATATACTTATCTTCAACTCCATATAAGAAGTATTTCAAGCAGGAGCTTCAGCTTACGGCCATACCAGCCTGGATGCGCCCGATCTCATCTGATCTCGGAAGCTAAGCAGGATCGGGCCTGGTTAGTACTTGGATGGGAGACCGCCTGGGAATACCAGGTGCTGTAAGCTTTTTCAACCAGCAGAGAGCGCTCTCGCTTAATCTACCCACACATATTTCAACGTGGTAACAGCGACAGCTCACGTCCTAAAGTGTTTTCCACATGGTTAAGGCACTTTAACTCCAACAAATAAAACCAACAGATCAATGACTTATATTCTATGACTTATCTTCAACTCCATATAAGAGGTATTTCAAGCTGCAGCTTCTGCTTTCGGCCATACCAGCCTGGATGCGCCCGATCTCGTCTGATCTCGGAAGCTAAGCAGGGTTGGGCCTGGTTAGTACTTGGATGGGAGACCGCCTGGGAATACCAGGTGCTGTAAGCTTTTTCAACCAGCAGAGAACGCTCTCGCTTAATCTAGCCACACATATTTCAACGTGGTAACAGCGACAGCTCACGTCCTAAAGTGTTTTGCACATGGTTAAGGCACTTTAACTCCAACAAATAAGCGCTTCTAAATTATTATCACCAACAAATCAATGACTTATATTATATGACTTATCTTCAACTCCATATAAGAAGTATTTCAAGCTGCAGCTTCTGCTTAGGGCCATACCAGCCTGGATGCGCCCGAACTCGTCTGATCTCGGAAGCTAAGCAGGGTCGGGCCTGGTTAGTACTTGGATGGGAGACCGCCTGGGAATACCAGGTGCTGTAAGCTTTTTCACCAGCAGAGAGCGCTCTCGCTTAATCTACCCACACATATTTCAACGTGGTAACAGCGACAGCTCACGTCCTAAAGTGTTTTGCACATGGTTAAGGCACTTTAACTCCAACAAATAAAACCAACAAATCAATGACTTATATGCTATGACTTATCTTCAACTCCATATAAGAGATATTTCAAGCTGCAGCTTCTGCTTACGGCCATACCAGCCTGGATGCGCCCGATCTCGTCTGATCTCGGAAGCTAAGCAGGGTCGGGCCTGGTTAGTACTTGGATGGGAGACCGCCTGGGAATACCAGGTGCTGTAAGCCTTTTCAACCAGCAGAGAACGCTCTTGCTTAATCTAGCCACACATATTTCAACGTGGTAACAGCGACAGCTCACGTCCTAAAGTGTTTTGCACATGGTTAAGGCACTTTAACTCCAACAAATAAGCGCTTCTAAATTATTATCACCAACAAATCAATGACTTATATTATATGACTTATCTTCAACTCCATATAAGAGGTATTTCAAGCGGCAGCGTCTGCATAGGGCCATACCAGCCTGGATGCGCCCAAACTCGTCTGATCTCGGAAGCTAAGCAGGGTCGGGCCTGGTTAGTACTTGGATGGGAGACCGCCTGGGAATACCAGGTGCTGTAAGCTTTTTCCACCAGCAGAGAGGGCTCTCGCTTAATCTACCCGCACATATTTCAACGTGGTAACAGCGACAGCTCTCGTCCTAAAGTGTTTTGCACATGGTTAAGGCACTTTAACTCCAACAAATAAAACCAACAAATCAATGACTTATATTCTATGACTTATCTTCAACTCCATATAAGAGGTATTTCAAGCTGCAACTTCTGCTCACGGCCATACCAGCCTGGATGCGCCCGATCTCGTCTGATCTCGGAAGCTAAGCAGGGTCTGGCCTGGTTAGTACTTGGGTGGGAGACCGCCTGGGAATACCAGGTGCTGTAATCTTTTTCAACCAGCAGAGAACGCTCTCGCTTAATTTAGCCACACATATTTCAACGTGGTAACAGCGACAGCTCACGTCCTAAAGTGTTTTGCACATGGTTAAGGCACTTTAACTCCAACAAATAAAACCAACAAATCAATGACTTATATTCTATGACTTATCTTCAACTCCATATAAGAGGTATTTCAAGCAGCAGCTTCTGCTTACGGCCATACCAGCCTGGATGCGCCTGATCTCGTCTGATCTCGGAAGCTAAGCAGGGTCGGGCCTGGTTAGTACTTGGATGGGAGACCGCCTGGGAATACCAGGTGCTGTAAGCTTTTTCAACCAGCAGAGAACGCTCTCGCTTAATCTACCCACACATATTTCAACGTGGTAACAGCGACAGCTCACGTCCTAAAGTGTTTTGCACATGGTTAAGGCACTTTAACTCCAACAAATAAAACCAACAAATCAATGACTTATATTCTATGACTTATCTTCAACTCCATATAAGAGGTATTTCAAGCTGCAGCATCTGCTTACGGCCATACCAGCCTGGATGCGCCCGATCTCGTCTGATCTCGGAAGCTAAGCAGGGTCGGGCCTGGTTAGTACTTGGATGGGAGACCGCCTGGGAATACCAGGTGCTGTAAGCATTTTCAACCAGCAGAGAGCGCTCTCGCTTAATCTACGCACACATATTTCAACGTGGTAACAGCGACAGCTCACGTCCTAAAGTGTTTTTCACATGGTTAAGGCACTTTAACTCCAACAAATAAGCGCTTCTAAATTATTATCACCAACAAATCAATGACTTATATTATATTACTTATCTTCAACTCCATATAAGAGGTATTTCAAGCAGCAGCTTCTGCTTACGGCCATACCAGCCTGGATGCGCCCAATCTCGTCTGATCTCGGAAGCTAAGCAGGGTCGGGCCTGGTTAGTACTTGGATGGGAGACCGCCTGGGAATACCAGGTGCTGTAAGCATTTTCAACCAGCAGAGAGCGCTCTCGCTTAATCTACCCACACATATTTCAACGTGGTAACAGCGACAGCTCACGTCCTAAAGTGTTTTGCACATGGTTAAGGCACTTTAACTCCAACAAATAAGCGCTTCTAAATTATTATCACCAACAAATCAATGACTTGTATTATATAACTTATCTTATTTTATTTTTTTATTTTTTCGTTTATTTCGGCATGTTTATATAGACACATTTCATCTCCAGAACATTATACATTGCATACTCAGCACATGACGAAAAGGGTACGGGAGAAGCTGACGCTTATCAAAGTCCCGCCCCGTTCTATGTAAGATTCATGATCACATCAACAACAGAATTCAGTAAGATACATAGTTTACCACATAGCAATTTGTCTAATTTCATCCTTCACAGTCCAGATAGCATGTATGTTTGTACACGTGTCCAGTCCACTCATCCTGATCACCGTTCCTGTGATGTACTACTGTGTCCACTGTTCAGTTATTTTAATGTCCAAGCCTCTTTTAACTCCATATCAGAGGTATTTCAAGCTGCAGCTTCTGCTTACGGCCATACCAGCCTGGATGCGCCCGATCTCGTCTGATCTCGGAAGCTAAGCAGGGTCGGGCCTGGTTAATACTTGGATGGGAGACCGCCTGGGAATACCAGGTGCTGTAAGCATTTTCAACCAGCAGAGAGCGCTCTCGCTTAATCTACCCACACATATTTCAACGTGGTAACAGCGACAGCTCACGTCCAAAAGTGTTTTTCACATGGTTAAGGCACTTTAACTCCAACAAATAAGCGCTTCTAAATTAATATCACCAACAAATCAATGACTTATATTATATGACTTATCTTCAACTCCATATAAGAGGTATTTCAAGCAGCAGCTTCTGCTTACGGCCATAGCAGCCTGGCCACGCCCTCTGATTTCCTGTTTGTGCAGGAAGAGTGACGTGGCAGTTTGGTTCATGGTGGATGAAGGAGAGACAAAGTTCAGATTGGAAAACAAACGAAAAAGGCTCAGAGAAGTGGAGAACAACAACACCTCCCCCGGCAGCAGTTGCTGCAGGGGGGCTACTCCAAGGGAGTATAAAAAAACTAAAACGGATTACTCGGTGATGAAGGTGGATAACGGACTGGACATGAGCTCAGCTATGACGGACAAAATGGAGTCGGAGGGGATCCCAAGGCAAAAGATGGCCCGCGCAATGGTCGGAGCCGGAGACAAAGAGAAGAGAGCGGGAGAGGGGCCCGAGGCAGAGAAAGTGGAGAAAAGGAGGACGGGAGGACAACACAGCGGAGCGATGTGGAAGGGGGCAGAGGAGGAGACGGCAGCAAGGGTGGCGGAGCCGAGAGCTGCAAAAGAATGTTGGGATCAAGCGGAAGACCAGAAAAAACTTGTAGTAAATGTGGAGATAGAGGGAGATGATGCCATCTCCCTCATGGAACTCTTGAAAGCTGTGAGTGTTACATGCGGTCGTGTCGTTGGCTGCCGAGTAAAGGCGGACAGAAAGTGGGAACTAACAATGGGCAACCCGCACGGGAAAAACAGACTGTTAGATGGTTTCAAGATAAGAGATTCGCGAGTGATCGCCTCTGAAATAATGAAGGACACGAGAGTGGTCTCATTTTTAAGTCTTCCTATTTATATCACTGATGAGCAGATTTTCACAAAGCTGGCACATTGGGGAGTAGAGCCGGTCTCACCAATCAAGAAGAGAAAATGGCCTGGCACGGACATATTCGACGGCACCAGGTTCCTGAAAGTCAGGTTCCCAGAGTCGGTGGCGGCTCTGCCGTATAGCACGAAATTTGACACGCTCGAGGGTCCGGAGTATTTCAGGATCATCCATAACAACCAAATGAGGGTGTGCAGACTGTGCCTACAGCAGGGGCACATTCTGCGGGAATGTCCTGAGTTCCTGTGTTACAAATGTAACAAACAAGGACACTATGCAAGAGAATGTGCACGCATGACGGAACGAACCGGCGGAGAGCAGGAGGAGAAGGAGGAGAAGGAGGAGACGGAGGAGTTGGTGGAGGAGAGCGAGGCAGAAAAGAAGGAGGCGGCGGAGGAAGAGGAGGAGGAGGAAGACGGAGAAGGAGAGGTTGAGAGCCTGGTGGGGGACATGGAGGAGGAAGCGGTGGAGGAATCGATGGAGGAAGCAGGGAGTGACGAGGGAGGAGATGTCGCAGAGGATGCAAAGGAGGGGAGCAGTGGAGATGAGGAGGAACGAGGCGGACAAGATTGGGGTGAAGGACAAAGCAGCGGGGGGTCGCTTCCTTGTGCGCAGCAGAGAGTCACCAGGCGGGGTGGTGAGAATCCTGCTGAGACGGAGGACGTGGAGACCGGAAACGGAGCGAGGGGGATATCGAGGAAAAGATCAGGTACGAGAAAAGGGCGAGCACAGAAGAAACGTATGCACAATGAGGAAACTTCTAATATCCAGCGGTGATGGTCTGTTTCTCCTCCTTATCATGGTGTTAATGCCAATAACAGTGGCATCCATTAATGCAAACGGGCTGAGAGACAAGACGAAGTTCGAAAGCATGATAAGATTAAGTAAGGCGGATGTAATATGCTTACAAGAAACTCATTGGGATGCAGTAACGGAGCGAGACATGATAAAGCTGTGGGATGGGGAATGCTTCTCTAGCCATGGAACTAACATTGCAAGGGGAGTGGCGATTTTGTGTAAAAGGGACAGTGGAATTAAGGCCACGATGAGGGCTAAAGATGGAGAAGGAAGATGGATTAATATAGATTGTGTAGCTCAGGATGTGAATTATAATATTTTAAATGTCTATGCACCGAATACAGAAGGCGATCGCACAGCCTTCTTTAGGAAATTTTATAAAATAGCCGAAAAGTGTGATGTTATAATAGGAGATTTTAATGTGAAATTGTGTCATCTGGATATAAACGAAAGTTGTGTATGGAGACAAGATGCCTCAAGAAAGGTTCTAAATGACTTTATGATGGTTAACAACTGGTGCGACGTATGGAGAGTGAAAAATCCTGATAAGAGGCAATATTCAAGGGCGCAAGTGGTTCAAGGGGTTCTAAAACGAACCAGAATTGATTTGTGCTTAACGAAGACATCGCATATACGATTATTTAATAATGTGGATTATAAATGGATACACTTAAGCGATCACGCCATACTATCATTAGAAATGGGGGAACAGGAAGAGAAAAGGGGAGGGGGGACATGGCACTTAAATGCACATCTCTTGTACGATGTGAATTATAATAGAGCCATTAGGCAACTAATTTTGAGCGTAAGCTCACAACCGGGTTTTGAAAAGAATATAATACAAGGCTGGGAGGACTTGAAGACAAAAATAAAAGGGAAATCCATACAATATGCGAAAAGGTTTCGGGCGAGACAACAGAAGAAAGAAAGAATGCTAAGAGCAGAAATCGAAAAGGTTGAGAGACAGAAAGGCTCGGAGGGGAATAAGTTAATAAGATTGCATACCGAGTTAAAAGAGTTGGAGAGGTTGAAATGCGAAGGGGCTATATTAAGGAGCAAAGCGCAGTATGCGGTGGAAGGAGAAAAAAATACCGGCTTCTTCCTGAACTTGGAAAAAAGAAGGCAAAACAAATGCTACATAGCGGAAGTGATGAATGAAAAGGGAGAGACAACAGCTGACTTTGTAGAGATCTTAGAGACAGTCCAGAATTATTATACCCATCTTTTTGAAACAGAGGGGACAGATGATGGGATAACAGAGGAGATCCTGGCAAAATGTGAGATGAAGTTAGCTGAAGAAGACACACTCATGTGCGACCAGGAGATGGAGGAAGAGGATATTGATTTGGCAATAAAACAATTAGTACTAAATAAAAGTCCAGGTAGTGATGGACTAACAGCGAATTTTTATAAACAATTCAGTGATATATTGAAACCAATATTGTTAAATTTATACAGAACAATAGAATTAACACAATCCGTGCCGGCATCTATGGCAAGAGGGATCATAACGATCATATATAAGAAAGGGGATAAACGAAATCTAGCCAATTATAGGCCTATAACACTACTAAACACGGATTACAAAATATTGATGAAAGTACTAGCAAACAGAATAAAACAGGTCGTGCACACTATCGTAGAGCCCTCTCAGGCTTATAGTGTGCCGGGAAGGGAAGTTTCAGATATTTTGAATACTGTCAGAGACACAGTAGAATTTTTGAAAACTACCAGCAAAGAGGGCATTCTGGTCTCACTGGACTTCAACAAAGCCTTTGATAGAGTCGAACACAAATTTATGTTCAAAGTTTTGGAGAGGGTGGGATTTGGAGCGCGTTTTCTCGGGTGGATTAGGTTAATGTACGCCAACGCCACTGGCAGTGTGAAGTGTAACGGGGTGGTTACCGATCCTTTTCCGCTTCGAAGGTCGGTGAGACAGGGATGTCCACTGTCCTCAATTTTGTATACAATAATCGTGGAAACACTGGGTGTCCTTATTAAAAAAGATTCAGAAATAAAAGGTATAGAATTACCTGGAGGGGAGATGTGCACTATACAACAGTTTGCTGATGATACCACGTTACTGATTAAAGACATAAATAGTGTACATAGAATAATAAACTTGGTAGAACGATATGGTAGAGCCTCAGGAGCTAAAATAAATCCAGATAAATCAGAAATCATGTTCATCAATATGAAGGGGCCGCCGCAAAATGAATTACCGGTACAATTACAAGCAGAACATATCAAAATATTGGGTACATACATTGGGGTAAACAGTGAAACGGCCAGGGACATGACATGGACTAGTATAATTAAAAGGATAGAAGCAATTTTGTGCTATTGGCGAATGAGGAACCTGAAACTCAATGGGAAGGTGGTGGTATTAAATAGCTTGGTAATGTCTAAAATATATTATGCACTCACGGTGATAGATCTACCCTTATGGGCACTAAACAAACTAAATGAGATTATGACAGTTTTCTTGTGGGGGACAACGGTGGGGAAAATCGCAAGAAAAACATTAATAGGGAAATATGAAGAGGGAGGGCTAAAATTACTAGACATAGAAAGTAAGAAAAATGCTTTCAGGATTAAATTGGTCAGAAAATATCTGTACGATGACACGGCTTACGGCTGGAAGGGTCTTATGCAGTTTTTTTTAAATCGAGTGCTCGGAATAGGAGATTTTGTCCTGCTTATGAAACCGAAGAGGCCGATGACAGCGGGAGTCCCATTATTTTATAG
The DNA here is from genome assembly GCF_033807715.1 of Cololabis saira. NCBI lineage: Eukaryota > Metazoa > Chordata > Actinopteri > Beloniformes > Belonidae > Cololabis > Cololabis saira. The sequence continues at coordinate 475,027 of NW_026906196.1, read as the reverse complement.
GGAGGTCCTCGAAGCACAAGCTGGCTTCCTGGAGCATATAGAATATGGGGCGAATTCTATAAGCCTAATAAGAGAACTGCCGATATTTTTAAATAAATATATAAAGAAAGAAAATAAAATGTTGTATAATAACAAAATGATAAGAGCTGGACTAGTACAGCTGAAAGATATAATGTATGAATTTGTGCCCGGTTTTTTGCCGACGCAGGCCGTGGTGGATAGTATAAGGGAAGTTGATTATAATTCAACATACACGGTCATAGAGAATTATTATAAGACTATTCAGAGAAGTATCCCACAACAATGGAGAAGGCTGATAGAAACAGGTACAGCTAGAGATAGGACGAGCAAACTCCCAGAGCTGGGAATTAAGCGAGAGGGGGAAAACAAGAGCTTCAGTCTGATCTCCTGCAAGGAAATCTACGAGCGTTTTTTAGTGAACGTCACGAAATCACCGGCCTCCTTGTCGTATTGGAGCAAGGTCTTTCCACAGAAAGAGGGGTGGAAAATATGGGAGAAATGGAAAGTACAGGGTAACAGCATCGAGGCTGAGGACAATGATTTCAAAATAAGACACAATAAAATTTTCACTAATGTGGTTTTACATCAACTGGATAAAGCTGTAGACAGAGATTGTGATGTTTGTGGCTTATTGCCGGAAACGCTGATGCATATGTTTGATATTTGTCCTGAGTTATCTGGCTTTTTTGGGTTATTGAAGAAATGTCTAATAGAAAAATTGGGAATGGTGTCGGACGGAAGGGATTCATGGGAGTTTTTTCTTTTATTTGGAAACTGGCAATACAGTAAAATTAGAAACGAAATGCTGTGCAGATTTATGTTGAGCCATGCACGATGGGCAATAAGGGCACGAAGAAACAAGGCACATTACGAACGAAGGGTTATTGCAATATGGCCGATTTTTCAAAACATAGTGAAGAAACAGATTCGATACAGGTTGATACATGGGGTAGACCATTTTGAACGACTGTATGTGAAGGATGCCAATCTCCTATCCCTTGATAAAGAAAAGAGGATTGTGTGGAATTGGTAGCTCTTTTTGGACTGTGTAGTTGGGAAATTGTGTGTTATAAAAAAAAAAAAGAAAAAAAAAAAAAAAAAAAAAAATTGGCTACTTCATCTTTTGAAAATTGTGCACAGTGATCATATAGTTGGAATGATTTTTCACCCTGTGGGATGGCTGAACGAATGATGCTGGGTTTTGAAATGCCACTATGTGCAAATCAGGTTTGTTTTTGTAATTCGAGTGCTGATGTTGTTTTTCTTTTCTTTTGAAAAAAGGACCTGAGTGTAAATGTCACAGAGAGAGGAAAATGTGTTGGAAATGGATACTGTAAACAAAAATATATTTTTTTTTGTAAATATATTTTCATAATAAAAGACAAAAAAAAAAAAAAAGATGCGCCCGATCTCGTCTGATCTCGGAAGCTAAGCAGGGTCGGGAATGGTTAGTACTTGGATGGGAGACCGCCTGGGAATACCAGGTGCTGTAAGCATTTTCAACCAGCAGAAAGCGCTCTCGCTTAATCTACCCACACATATTTCAACGTGGTAACAGCGACAGCTCACGTCCTAAAGTGTTTTGCACATGGTTAAGGCACTTTAACTCAAACAAATAAAACCAAAAAATCAATGACTTATATTCTATGACTTATCTTCAACTCCATATAAGAGGTATTTCAAGCTGCAGCTTCTGCTTACGGCCATACCAGCCTGGATGCGCCCGATCTCGTCTGATCTCGGAAGCTAAGCAGGGTCGGGCCTGGTTAGTACTTGGATGGGAGACCGCCTGGGAATACCAGGTGCTGTAAGCTTTTTCAACCAGCAGAGAACCCTCTAGCTTAATCTACCCACACATATTTCAACGTGGTAACAGCGACAGCTCACGTCCTAAAGTGTTTTGCACATGGTTAAGGCACTTTAACTCCAACAAATAAGCGCTTCTAAATTATTATCACCAACAAATCAATGACTTGTATTATATGACTTATCTTCAACTCCATATAAGAAGTATTTCAAGCTGCAGCTTCAGCTTACGGCCATACCAGCCTGGATGCGCCCGATCTCATCTGATCTAGGAAGCTAAGCAGGGTCGGGCCTGGTTAGTACTTGGATGGGAGACCGCCTGGGAATACCAGGTGCTGTAAGCTTTTTCAACCAGCAGAGAGTGCTCTCGCTTAATCTACCCACACATATTTCAACGTGGTAACAGCGACAGCTCACGTCCTAAAGTGTTTTGCACATGGTTAAGGCACTTTAACTCCAACAAATAAAACCAACAAATCAATGACTTATATTCTATGACTTATCTTCAACTCCATATAAGAGGTATTTCAAGCTGCAGCTTCTGCTTACGGCCATACCAGCCTGGATGCGCCCGATCTCGTCTGATCTCGGAAGCTGAGCAGCGTCGGGCCTGGTTAGTACTTGGATGGGAGACCGCCTGGGAATACCAGGTGCTGTAAGCTTTTTCAACCAGCAGAGAACGCTCTCGCTTAATCTACCCACACATATTTCAACGTGGTAACAGCGACAGCTCACGTCCTAAAGTGTTTTGCACATAGTTAAGGCACTTTAACTCCAACAAATAAAACCAACAAATCAAGGACTTATATTCTATGACTTATCTTCAACTCCATATAAGAAGTATTTCAAGCTGCAGCTTCTGCTTACGGCCATACCAGCCTGGATGCGCCTGATCTCGTCTGATCTCGGAAGCTAAGCAGGGTCGGGCTTGGTTAGTACTTGGATGGGAGACTGCCTGGGAGTACCAGGTGCTGTAAGCTTTTTCAACCAGCAGAGAACGCTCTCGCTTAATCTACCCACACATATTTCAACGTGGTAACAGCGACAGCTCACGTCCTAAAGTGTTTTGCACATAGTTAAGGCACTTTAACTCCAACAAATAAAACCAAAAAATCAATGACTTATATTCTATGACTTATCTTCAACTCCATATAAGAGGTATTTCAAGCTGCAGCTTCTGCTTACGGCCATACCAGCCTGGATGCGCCCGATCTCGTCTGATCTCGGAAGCTAAGCAGCGTCGGGCCTGGTTAGTACTTGGATGGGAGACCGCCTGGGAATACCAGGTGCTGTAAGCTTTTTCAACCAGCAGAGAACGCTCTTGCTTAATCTACCCACACATATTTCAACGTGGTAACAGCGACAGCTCACGTCCTAAAGTGTTTTGCACATAGTTAAGGCACTTTAACTCCAACAAATAAAACCAACAAATCAAGGACTTATATTCTATGACTTATCTTCAACTCCATATAAGAAGTATTTCAAGCTGCAGCTTCTGCTTACGGCCATACCAGCCTGGATGCGCCTGATCTCGTCTGATCTCGGAAGCTAAGCAGGGTCGGGCTTGGTTAGTACTTGGATGGGAGACTGCCTGGGAGTACCAGGTGCTGTAAGCTTTTTCAACCAGCAGAGAACGCTCTCGCTTAATCTACCCACACATATTTCAACGTGGTAACAGCGACAGCTCACGTCCTAAAGTGTTTTGCACATGGTTAAGGCACTTTAACTCCAACAAATAAGCGCTTCTAAATTATTATCACCAACAAATCAATGACTTGTATTATATACTTATCTTCAACTCCATATAAGAAGTATTTCAAGCTGGAGCTTCAGCTTACGGCCATACCAGCCTGGATGCGCCCGATCTCGTCTGATCTCGGAAGCTAAGCAGGATCGGGCCTGGTTAGTACTTGGATGGGAGACCGCCTGGGAATACCAGGTGCTGTAAGCTTTTTCAACCAGCAGAGAGCGCTCTCGCTTAATCTACCCACACATATTTCAACGTGGTAACAGCGACAGCTCACGTCCTAAAGTGTTTTCCACATGGTTAAGGCACTTTAACTCCAACAAATAAAACCAACAGATCAATGACTTATATTCTATGACTTATCTTCAACTCCATATAAGAGGTATTTCAAGCTGCAGCTTCTGCTTTCGGCCATACCAGCCTGGATGCGCCCGATCTCGTCTGATCTCGGAAGCTAAGCAGGGTTGGGCCTGGTTAGTACTTGGATGGGAGACCGCCTGGGAATACCAGGTGCTGTAAGCTTTTTCAACCAGCAGAGAACGCTCTCGCTTAATCTAGCCACACATATTTCAACGTGGTAACAGCGACAGCTCACGTCCTAAAGTGTTTTGCACATGGTTAAGGCACTTTAACTCCAACAAATAAGCGCTTCTAAATTATTATCACCAACAAATCAATGACTTATATTATATGACTTATCTTCAACTCCATATAAGAAGTATTTCAAGCTGCAGCTTCTGCTTAGGGCCATACCAGCCTGGATGCGCCCGAACTCGTCTGATCTCGGAAGCTAAGCAGGGTCGGGCCTGGTTAGTACTTGGATGGGAGACCGCCTGGGAATACCAGGTGCTGTAAGCTTTTTCACCAGCAGAGAGCGCTCTCGCTTAATCTACCCACACATATTTCAACGTGGTAACAGCGACAGCTCACGTCCTAAAGTGTTTTGCACATGGTTAAGGCACTTTAACTCCAACAAATAAAACCAACAAATCAATGACTTATATGCTATGACTTATCTTCAACTCCATATAAGAGATATTTCAAGCTGCAGCTTCTGCTTACGGCCATACCAGCCTGGATGCGCCCGATCTCGTCTGATCTCGGAAGCTAAGCAGGGTCGGGCCTGGTTAGTACTTGGATGGGAGACCGCCTGGGAATACCAGGTGCTGTAAGCTTTTTCAACCAGCAGAGAACGCTCTTGCTTAATCTAGCCACACATATTTCAACATGGTAACAGCGACAGCTCACGTCCTAAAGTGTTTTGCACATGGTTAAGGCACTTTAACTCCAACAAATAAGCGCTTCTAAATTATTATCACCAACAAATCAATGACTTGTATTATATACTTATCTTCAACTCCATATAAGAAGTATTTCAAGCTGGAGCTTCAGCTTACGGCCATACCAGCCTGGATGCGCCCGATCTCGTCTGATCTCGGAAGCTAAGCAGGATCGGGCCTGGTTAGTACTTGGATGGGAGACCGCCTGGGAATACCAGGTGCTGTAAGCTTTTTCAACCAGCAGAGAGCGCTCTCGCTTAATCTACCCACACATATTTCAACGTGGTAACAGCGACAGCTCACGTCCTAAAGTGTTTTCCACATGGTTAAGGCACTTTAACTCCAACAAATAAAACCAACAGATCAATGACTTATATTCTATGACTTATCTTCAACTCCATATAAGAGGTATTTCAAGCTGCAGCTTCTGCTTTCGGCCATACCAGCCTGGATGCGCCCGATCTCGTCTGATCTCGGAAGCTAAGCAGGGTTGGGCCTGGTTAGTACTTGGATGGGAGACCGCCTGGGAATACCAGGTGCTGTAAGCTTTTTCAACCAGCAGAGAACGCTCTCGCTTAATCTAGCCACACATATTTCAACGTGGTAACAGCGACAGCTCACGTCCTAAAGTGTTTTGCACATGGTTAAGGCACTTTAACTCCAACAAATAAGCGCTTCTAAATTATTATCACCAACAAATCAATGACTTATATTATATGACTTATCTTCAACTCCATATAAGAAGTATTTCAAGCTGCAGCTTCTGCTTAGGGCCATACCAGCCTGGATGCGCCCGAACTCGTCTGATCTCGGAAGCTAAGCAGGGTCGGGCCTGGTTAGTACTTGGATGGGAGACCGCCTGGGAATACCAGGTGCTGTAAGCTTTTTCACCAGCAGAGAGCGCTCTCGCTTAATCTACCCACACATATTTCAACGTGGTAACAGCGACAGCTCACGTCCTAAAGTGTTTTGCACATGGTTAAGGCACTTTAACTCCAACAAATAAAACCAACAAATCAATGACTTATATGCTATGACTTATCTTCAACTCCATATAAGAGATATTTCAAGCTGCAGCTTCTGCTTACGGCCATACCAGCCTGGATGCGCCCGATCTCGTCTGATCTCGGAAGCTAAGCAGGGTCGGGCCTGGTTAGTACTTGGATGGGAGACCGCCTGGGAATACCAGGTGCTGTAAGCTTTTTCAACCAGCAGAGAACGCTCTTGCTTAATCTAGCCACACATATTTCAACATGGTAACAGCGACAGCTCACGTCCTAAAGTGTTTTGCACATGGTTAAGGCACTTTAACTCCAACAAATAAGCGCTTCTAAATTATTATCACCAACAAATCAATGACTTATATTATATGACTTATCTTCAACTCCATATAAGAGGTATTTCAAGCTGCAGCGTCTGCATAGGGCCATACCAGCCTGGATGCGCCCGAACTCGTCTGATCTCGGAAGCTAAGCAGGGTCGGGCCTGGTTAGTACTTGGATGGGAGACCGCCTGGGAATACCAGGTGCTGTAAGCTTTTTCCACCAGCAGAGAGGGCTCTCGCTTAATTTAGCCACACATATTTCAACGTGGTAACAGCGACAGCTCACGTCCTAAAGTGTTTTGCACATGGTTAAGGCACTTTAACTCCAACAAATAAGCGCTTCTAAATTATTATCACCAACAAATCAATGACTTATATTATGACTTATCTTCAACTCCATATCAGACGTATTTCAAGCTGCAGCTTCTGCTTAAGGCCATACCAGCCTGGATGCGCCCGATCTCGTCTGATCTCGGAAGCTAAGCAGGGTCGGGCCTGGTCAGTACTTGGATGGGAGACCGCCTGGGAATACCAGGTGCTGTAAGCTTTTTCAACCAGCAGAGAGCGCTCTCGCTTAATCTAACCACACATATTTCAACGTGGTAACAGCGACAGCTCACGTCCTAAAGTGTTTTGCACATGGTTAAGGCACTTTAACTCCGACAAATAAAACCAACAAATCAATGACTTATATTCTATGACTTATCTTCAACTCCATATAAGAGGTATTTCAAGCTGCAGCATCTGCTTACGGCCATACCAGCCTGGATGCGCCCGATCTCGTCTGATCTCGGAAGCTAAGCAGGGTCGGGCCTGGTTAGTACTTGGATGGGAGACCGCCTGGGAATACCAGGTGCTGTAAGCATTTTCAACCAGCAGAGAGCGCTCTCGCTTAATCTACGCACACATATTTCAACGTGGTAACAGCGACAGCTCACGTCCTAAAGTGTTTTTCACATGGTTAAGGCACTTTAACTCCAACAAATAAGCGCTTCTAAATTATTATCACCAACAAATCAATGACTTATATTATATTACTTATCTTCAACTCCATATAAGAGGTATTTCAAGCAGCAGCTTCTGCTTACGGCCATACCAGCCTGGATGCGCCCAATCTCGTCTGATCTCGGAAGCTAAGCAGAGTCGGGCCTGGTTAGTACTTGGATGGGAGACCGCCTGGGAATACCAGGTGCTGTAAGCATTTTCAACAAGCAGAGAGCGCTCTCGCTTAATCTACCCACACATATTTCAACGTGGTAACAGCGACAGCTCACGTCCTAAAGTGTTTTGCACATGGTTAAGGCACTTTAACTCCAACAAATAAGCGCTTCTAAATTATTATCACCAACAAATCAATGACTTGTATTATATAACTTATCTTATTTTATTTTTTTATTTTTTCGTTTATTTCGGCATGTTTATATAGACACATTTCATCTCCAGAACATTATACATTGCATACTCAGCACATGACGAAAAGGGTACGGGAGAAGCTGACGCTTATCAAAGTCCCGCCCCGTTCTATGTAAGATTCATGATCACATCAACAACAGAATTCAGTAAGATACATAGTTTACCACATAGCAATTTGTCTAATTTCATCCTTCACAGTCCAGATAGCATGTATGTTTGTACACGTGTCCAGTCCACTCATCCTGATCACCGTTCCTGTGATTTACTACTGTGTCCACTGTTCAGTTATTTTAATGTCCAAGCCTCTTTTAACTCCATATCAGAGGTATTTCAAGCTGCAGCTTCTGCTTACGGCCATACCAGCCTGGATGCGCCCGATCTTGTCTGATCTCGGAAGCTAAGCAGGGTCGGGCCTGGTTAATACTTGGATGGGAGACCGCCTGGGAATACCAGGTGCTGTAAGCATTTTCAACCAGCAGAGAGCGCTCTCGCTTAATCTACCCACACATATTTCAATGTGGTAACAGCGACAGCTCACGTCCAAAAGTGTTTTTCACATGGTTAAGGCACTTTAACTCCAACAAATAAGCGCTTCTAAATTAATATCACCAACAAATCAATGACTTATATTATATGACTTATCTTCAACTCCATATAAGAGGTATTTCAAGCAGCAGCTTCTGCTTACGGCCATACCAGCCTGGATGCGCCCGATCTCGTCTGATCTCGGAAGCTAAGCAGGGTCGGGAATGGTTAGTACTTGGATGGGAGACCGCCTGGGAATACCAGGTGCTGTAAGCATTTTCAACCAGCAGAAAGCGCTCTCGCTTAATCTACCCACACATATTTCAACGTGGTAACAGCGACAGCTCACGTCCTAAAGTGTTTTGCACATGGTTAAGGCACTTTAACTCCAACAAATAAAACCAAAAAATCAATGACTTATATTCTATGACTTATCTTCAACTCCATATAAGAGGTATTTCAAGCTGCAGCTTCTGCTTACGGCCATACCAGCCTGGATGCGCCCGATCTCGTCTGATCTCGGAAGCTAAGCAGGGTCGGGCCTGGTTAGTACTTGGATGGGAGACCGCCTGGGAATACCAGGTGCTGTAAGCTTTTTCAACCAGCAGAGAGCGCTCTCGCTTAATCTACCCACACATATTTCAACGTGGTAACAGCGACAGCTCACGTCCTAAAGTGTTTTGCACGTGGTTAAGGCACTTTAACTCCAACAAATAAAATCAACAAATCTATGACTTATATTCTATGACTTATCTTCAACTCCATAAAAGAGGTATTTCAAGATGCAGCTTCTGCTTACGGCCATACCAGCCTGGAGGCGCTCTGACTTCCTGTTTGTGCAGGAAGTGTGACGTGGCAGTTTGTTTGAGCAGGACACCAGGGAGCACGTGGTGGAGGAAGGAGAAGGAAAGATCAGGCTACAAACCTCCTGAAAAGAGAGTGGAGGAACCACCCCCCCCCCCCCCAGCAGCTTCGCTGTTTGGGGGGAGTTTGTAACGGATGGACGACATGGCTTTGAACAATGGCAAACGGAATGCAGACAATGAGAAGGTCGACCGAACCTATGAGAAGGATCTGACTATTGAGGTGGAAATAGAGGGGGAGGACAAACTTTCGACGATGGATTTGCTGAGGATAACAAAGGAGAAATGCGGAATAGTAATTGGGTGCAGGTTCAAGACCTTCAAGAAGTACGAACTGACTATGAAAGATGCTCCTGGGAAAGAAAGATTAATGGAGGGTTTGAAAGTCGGAAACAACACGATCACCGCCAGAGAAATTAACAACATCGAGATGGTGGTATCATTCATGTCGTTGCCAGTTTACATCACGGACGGAGAAATTCTGGACAAACTGGCACTTTGGGGTGTGTCTGCCGTCTCCCCTATAAAGAGGAGGGTGTGGCCTGGGACTGACATCGCGGAAGGCACTCGCTTTGTCAGAGTGAGATTCCCGCAGGGAGTATCATCGCTGCCTTACTCCACAAAGTTCGAAACATTACAGGGCATGGATCACTTTAGAGTGATCCATGACAAACAAGTCAAAGTGTGTAGACTGTGCATCCAACCGGGACACATTATGAGGGAGTGTCCGGACTTCCACTGCTATAAATGCCTGAAACAAGGACACTTTGCGAGGGAGTGCACGGAGGAGTTCCATGCAGAAGTTGATGAGGAGGAGGAGGTGGAAGAGGAGATGAGGGAAGCACCGGCAGGGGAGAGAGAGGAGCGGGAGGAGACCCCGTCATCGGCCGAGAGCGAGGAGAAGAGGGAGACGCTGATGGCAGAGGGGGAGGAGAAGGAGGACGGACGTGGCCCCCAGACTGCAGGGGGGGAGCCGGAGGTGAGCCGCAGCGCAGCTGCATCCCACTCGTCGGCAGAGGGAGATGCTGGGGAGAGCATGGATGCAGCCCCATCACCCGATGGCCATGCCACTTCCCCCATGGACGAGCTCCCTTCTTCAGCGGGGCCCAGAGTCAGCAGAGGTCGCAGGGAAGGGATCCCGATGCGGAGCGGAGGAAGAGCAGGCGGTGGAGTCAGAACCAGAGGGGGTTTCTCCTCTGGTCCTGTACCTCCGATGGACGAACGCGTTGCCGAAAGAGATCCAGCCCAGGAGTCGCAGCAGGTATCATCGGACTTTTCGGAAGGGGAAGATTTGGATTTAAGCGATGCGTTTATTAATAAATTAAAGAGGAAGGCCAGAGAGAAGAAAGGGTTAAGCGCAAAGAAATAGACATTATGAAGCTATACATTATGTCCAGCTTACTTTTTTTTTCTTTTTTTTCCATCATGGTTTTGAGTTTTTCTTCGCTTAATGCAAACGGGCTGAGAACTGAACATAGAATGCAGCGGGTACTTAATCTGTGCAATACAGACATCATATGTCTACAGGAGACATGGTGGGATGATGAGACAGTAGAAATGGTTAAAAAGCTATGGGGAGGGCTTCTTTTTCATAACAATGGGACCATAAATGCAAGGGGGGTGGCAATACTAATCAGAAAACATGCAGTTACAGAGGTGAAGCAGTGTCATATTGATGAAGACGGGAGGGTGGTAGGGATTGAGTTTTGTTTTCAGAGGGTTTTGTTTAAGCTTTTCTGCATTTATGCACCCAATGCTGAAAGAGATAGAAATCTCTTCTTTGATAGTCTCAAGCCCCACTGCTCCAAGAACTGCATCTTTTTCGGGGACATGAATGTGTGGATGGACAGGCTGGATGCATCCAAGAATACTAGGTTTAGATCGGATACATCCAGGAAGAAACTGTCAGATATGAATAGAATGTATAATTTAGTAGATAAATGGAGATGGGAGAACCCTGATAAAAGGGAGTTCTCCCGGCGACAGGTAGTACTGGGAGAACTCAAACAAAGCAGGATAGATATGTGTTTGGTGGCAAATGATATAATAGATCATATCGGTAAATTATCATACAACTTTAACAGTATAAGTGATCATGCGAGTCTCACAGGAACGATAAGGGTAGGGGAAAAAGGGAGGGGAGGAGGAATATGGTGTTTAAATAATAGCTTACTTAGAGACGATGATTATGAATATAGAGTTAGGGAATATTTAAAAGCCATGACAGATGATCCAAGTATGCTGACAGATACAGGCCGATGGTGGGAACAGGTGAAAGAAGGAGTTAAGCAAATAAGCATTAAATATGCCAAGTGCAGAAATGGGCGTAAGAAAAGAAAGGAAAGAAAAATAAAACAACTAATAGATAGCGAATTGAAGAAGGCGGATGATGATGTTAATTGGAAAATAGACAGATTATTAGAACTTAAAAATATACTATCTAAATATGAAATAGAGGAATGTAATGGCGCCATCGTCAGGAGCAAGGCCAAGTATGCGGTAGAGGGAGAAAAGAACACGGCCTTTTTCTTGAGGATGGAAAAACAGAGACAAGGAAAAAGCTATATAGAGGAGCTCGAAGATGACAATGGTAACCGAATAAACGACTTAACTGGCATTTGTGCTGCTGTTGAAGACTTTTATAAGCACTTATTCTCGAAAGAGAAGAATGATGAAAAGTGCATGGAGGAAGTGCTGAATACTGTGTCTACAAAACTCTCCATAGAACAGGCTGAAGCTTGTGAGGGAGACATAACGGAGCAGGAAATCACAGCAGCTATAATGAGCGGGAAGGCCAATAAGAGCCCAGGCTCTGATGGTCTGACCTATGAGTTCTATAAGACATTTATCGACCTTTTAGCACCCATCATGAAAACCGTTATTCAACATATTGAAACGACACAACAATTACCTCACTCCATGGCACTTAGCATTATCACGATCATTTACAAAAATAAGGGAAGCAAACTCAGACTGGAAAACTTTAGACCCATTAGTTTATTAAACACGGACTACAAAATTTTAGCTAAGGTTTTAGGCAATAGAATGAAAAGTGTAGCAGGTACGATCATAGCACCGACGCAGGCGTATGGAATACCGGGCAGGGATATCAGTGACACATTGATGACGGTCAGGGATTTAATCCATCACATGAACACAAATGGTAAAGGAGGAATTGTTTTGGGGGTTGATTTGAATAAAGCTTTTGACCGAGTTAGTCATAATTTTCTTTTTAACGTCTTGGAAAAATTCGGCTTCGGCAATAGAATAACCACGTGGATCAAACTGTTGTACAAGAATGCGATAAGTCAGGTCAAGTGCAATGGGCTTTTAACAAACATCTTTCCACTGCAGCGCTCAGTCAGACAAGGGTGTCCTATGTCATCGCTCCTTTACAGCCTGTCTGTAGAACCGTTGGCGACATTTATCAACAGCAACAACAATATCAGGGGGATTGAGTTACCGGGGGGAGGCAAGACCACCATACTGCAGTACGCAGATGACACTACAATAACAGTACAAGACATGGAAAGTACACAAACTGTCGCAAAATACTTTGAGATCTATGGCAGGGCATCTGGGGCAAAGATCAATATAGAAAAATCAGAAATAATGTATATAGGAAATAAAATCGATAAAAAGTGTGAGCTCAAATTTAAAATAGCAGAAAGTCAAATCAAAGTGTTGGGCATATATCTGGGGATAGATGAGAGAGCAGCTAGAGACTATACTTGGACAGGAGTCATAAATAAAATAAAGCGGACAATAAACTTTTGGAGACAAAGAAGCCTGAAGCTTAAAGGCAAGGTCATCATAATAAATGCTTTGCTAATATCTAGACTCATCCACTATATAGCAGCCATAGATATGCCAGAATGGGTGTTAAAGGAGCTTAATTCCATTATTTGTCTCTTTTTGTGGAATGGCAAGGGAGTGAGAGTCTCTCACCAAACCTTGATGGCTGGGTATAAGGCAGGAGGTTTAAAATTAGTTAATATAGAAATGAAGAAAAAAGCGATTAGAATAAAAACGGTGATTAAATATTTGCATGATAGAATAGAGCATGGTTGGAAACATTTCTTTAAAGAATATATAGGTCGGGCAGGAAAATGTGACGACTATGGTCTGCTGATGGCTTTGAAAAAGCATATGCATGAGGGTATCCCTGACTTTTATAGAGAAGTGTTGAACGCCTGGGCTATATTATTACCATACATAGGGTATGATTGTATAGATATAAACATGATTATGAATAACCCAATCTTTCTAAATACTAAATTATTGAATAATAGTGAAACGCTGTACAATGCCATCTTTATTAAGGCAGGAATAAGACAGATAAAAGATATCATGTTTGAGGTAATACCTGGTTTTCTGCCCGAACACTCAATAATAGATATGATTAGACACATGGATTATGATATGAGGAAAGGAACTATAGTTAACACATACAACAAAATTAAAAGTAGCATAAATACGGAATGGATAACTAGAATAAATAGCGATGAAGTAAAAAGGACAGAGAGAAGTTGGCCAGAATTATATATAGAAAAGGAGAACTATAGGATTAATCTGGGCAAGCTGAAAACAAGGATGGCATATGGTATATTGATAGAAAAGGTCCTGAAGAGACCAGCCTCTGACGTGATGTGGAAGAAAAAATATACCAGCATGGACTTCAATGACATATGGTGTGGTACGATAAAATACAACAGCATAGACTGTGAGGACAATGATTTCAAGATAAAGCATAATAGAATATTTACAAAAATAATATTGCATCAAATTAATAAAAGTTTAAGCAGAATATGCGATGTATGCAAGACAGGGGAGGAAGATCTTTTTCATTTATTTTTGAACTGTGCTTGTTTGATTCAGTTCTTTGAAAAGCTGAGACACACTTTGGTTAAACATTGGGGAAGTCACTATATAAGCAAATTTAATTGGGAGCAACTATTCTTGTTTGGTACAAGTAAAAGAAATAAGGGAATTAACACCAATTTATTTAATTTTGTTTTAAGCCATGCCAGATTGGCAGTCAGGCTGAGAAGAAACTATGCACATTTTGATGGAAAGATGGTGGATGCTTGGACAGTTTTTAAATCCATCTTAAAAAGAGATCTATATTTGATTTTGAAATACAACAGAAATAACTTTGTCGATGTTTTTGTTGAAGGAAATGACTTGGTTGAAATAACAGGAGGCAAAGTGTTACTTAATTTTTGACTTTATTTCAAGATTACACTATTGGAGTTGCTCATTCGTTGTGTTCTTTTTATTTCAACAGTGTTAAAATTTGCCCCCCCCCCTTTTTTTGGTTTGGAATCACGTTTTATTTTTTGAGTATAACTGTGTGTACATGATGGTTTCTGTTGCAATGTAGCTGAAAGTGGTTGCAGAGCAGAATGTAAACAATTCCTTTTAATGTAATGTATATTTTTCATAATAAAAGATAAAAAAAAAAAAGAAGCGCCTGATCTCGTCTGATCTCGGAAGCTAAGCAGGGTCGGGCCTGGTTAGTACTTGGATGGGAGACCGCCTGGGAATACCAGGTGCTGTAAGCTTTTTAAACCAGCAGAGAAAGCTCTCGCTTAATCTACCCACACATATTTCAACGTGGTAACAGCGACAGCTCACGTCCTAAAGTGTTTTGCACATGGTTAAGGCACTTTTACTCCAACAAATAAAACCAACAAATCAATGACTTATATTCTATGACTTATCTTCAAATCCATATAAGAGGTATTTCAAGCAGCAGATTCTGCTTATGGCCATACCAGCCTGGATGCGCCAGATCTCGTCTGATCTCGGAAGCTAAGCAGGGTCGGGCCTGGTTAGTACTTGGATGGGAGACCACCTGGGAATACCAGGTGCTGTAAGCTTTTTCAACCAGCAGAGAGCGCTCTCGCTTAATCTACCCACACAAATTTCAACGTGGTAACAGCGACAGCTCACGTCCTAAAGTGTTTTTCACATGGTTAAGGCACTTTAACTCCAACAAATATGCGCTTCTAAATTATTATCACCAACAAATCAATGACTTATATT
>NW_026906196.1:435000-452500 GCF_033807715.1 Cololabis saira | reverse complement strand
CTTATCTTCAACTCCATATAAGAAGTATTTCAAGCTGCAGCTTCTGCTTATGGCCATACCAGCCTGGATGCGCCCGATCTCGTCTGATCTCAGAAGCTAAGCAGGGTCGGGCCTGGTTAGTACTTGGATGGGAGACTGCCTGGGAATACCAGGTGCTGTAAGCATTTTCTTTTTTTTTTTTTTTTTTATTGATCTTTTTATAGGAAACAACATACAGTGAAAACATGGAAATCTGTAGTCAAACACACGCATTATACATTGTCTCCTTTTTTTTTTTTTTTTTTTTTAAAACACACAAAACCTAACTAAGGAACAGAGTCTCTGTAGCGTTAAATAATAAATAAACAGATGAGCAAGAAATGATCAAAGGAGGAAAGTAATGTATGAGCAAAAATGCATACAAAAAACAAATGCAGTGGTGAATGTAGATGCCCATAAGTGCTATCCCATTAACTGGAAATAAATAAAACATAAAAAAAACAAATTAAGGAGATGAAAAGAAAATTAAGGGAGGGGGGGGTCAGTCGGTGGGTAGAGTCTTCAACGCGGTAAAGTGGTCTATGAAAGATTGCCATTTGCGAACGAATTTAGCTGCGTTGCCTTTTAAAGAGTATCTCACCTTCTCCAATTTAAGAAAAAACATAACATCACTAAGCCAAATAGAAATAGACAGGGACTTGGGGGATTTCCATAGAAGTAAGATACGACGTCTTGCTAAAAGGGATGTGAAAGCCAATACTTCTGACTGTGTGGGGCTGATATGTGAGGAGTCAACAGTGAGTCCGAATATTGCTAAGAGAGGGGCCATAACAACTTTTTTACCTAGAACTTTAGACATGATCACAGAATAATCACTCCAAAATTTCTGTAACCTAGGACAGGAGAAAAACATATGACTTAAATTGCATGGAGAACCCTGGCATCTGTCGCATAGGTCTGCAACATTCGGATATATTTCCGATAATCGGGATTTTGATAGGTGGGCTCTATGCAGCACCTTAAATTGAATAAGTTCAAATCTAGCGCAAGGCGTGCTAGATCGTATGCTACGGATAGCTTTATCCCACAGCTCCCCTGTGAAGTCAAGGCCCAACTCTCGTCCCCAACCCTCCCGAGCTTTATCTACAGAATGATCATCAAATGTCATACACAGTGTATATATCTTAGATATCAGAGATTTTTGACTGAGTTTCATTGTTAGAAGATCATCCCACGGTTGGTTAGCAGGAAGGGAAGGGAAGCATGGAAACAGAGCAGAGGCGCAGTGTCGAAGCTGGAAGTAGCGAAACAAATGGGAGGCAGGCAAATTGAACTTTGACCTCAGATCTGAAAATGTGGAAAAGATACCATCCTTATATAGATCCCTGAAGTGCTTAATGCCCCGGTTGTACCAAATCATAAAAGTGGTGTCTATTAGTGATGGAGGGAACAGATGATTCTTAGTAACAGGTGTATAGATGGATGGAGAAGCAAATTTAAAGTGGCGCCTAAACTGTGACCAAATCTTAAGGGAGGAAAGCACCACAGGGCTATTTGTAAACTTAGAGGGATTCAATGGTAAAGAGGAGGAGAATAGGGCCGTTACAGAGGATGAAGAGAGTGACTGAGCCTCCAATCTGCACCATAATAACTCAGGAGACTGAAGCCAATAAATTAGTTTGTGAATATGCGCTGACCAATAGTAAAGCATAAAGTTTGGTAGTGCTAGACCCCCATTAAATTTAAATTTTTGGAGAAGCGAATACCTCACTCTGGGTGTCTTACCGGCCCATAAAAAGTTGGAAACAATTTGGTCAAGTGATTTAAAAAAAGATTTTGGTAGAAATAAAGGAGTGCATTGGAACAAAAAAAGAAATTTAGGCAATACAGTCATTTTCACTGTGTTAATTCTTCCTATCAGCGACAGTGGTAGGGAGTTCCACCTCTGTAAGTCCGCCTTCACTCGAGTTACCAGTGAGGAAAAATTAGCGGTGAAAAGAGAGGGCAGAGTGCGGGTCACATTAATCCCTAAGTATCTAAAGCCCGACGGGCTGAGTTTAAAGGGGATATCAGATTGTTTGAGTTGTAAAGCAGAGGAGTTTATGGGGAAGCATTCACACTTGTGAAGATTGACCTTATAGCCGGAGAAGGATCCATAATTCTTCAACAGAGATAATATTGGTGCGATGCTGGTTAAAGGGTCAGATACATATAAAAGGAGGTCGTCTGCATAAAGTGACAATTTAAGTTCCACATTGGACCTAGAGACTCCGCGAAATAGAGGAAGAGTTCTTAAAGCAATTGAAAGTGGTTCGACGGATAGAGCGAATAGCAAAGGGGAGAGAGGGCAGCCCTGTCTCGTGCCACGTGATAATGTAAAATAAGTGGAGTAGTTGTCATTGGTGTGAATGCTGGCCTGAGGGGAAGTGTAAAGAAGTCTAATCCACGATATAAACCTGTGTCCAAATCCGAATTTATGAAGTGTTGCAAAAAGATAGTTAAATTCGACATGATCAAAAGCTTTCTCAGCATCAATTGCGATAACAACTTCAGGGAGTGGAGAAGAATCTTTAGAGAGAATCACATTAAGAAGTGTACGAACATTATAGAAGAGCTGGCGTCCCTTGATGAAACCATTCTGCTCCTCAGATATGATGCTAGGAAGGATCTTATCAAGACGAATTGCTAGTGCTTTGGCTAAAATTTTGACATCTACATTCAGTAAGGACAAGGGCCTATAAGAAGTGCATGATTCAGGGTCTTTGTCCTTCTTCAAAAGGAGGGCAATAGACGCCTGCATTAAAGAGGGAGGCAATGAGCCATGATCAAGGGACTCATTGTACATTGAAAGTAAAAGGGGGGCTAATTTGTCTTTGAATTTTTTGAAAAACTCAGCTCCGAACCCATCGGGACCAGGGGCCTTGTTGCTTTGCGTAGCTTCAATGGCGGCGGCAATTTCTTGCAAGCTGAAAGGAGCATCGAGGCCATTAGCCACATCCAAATTAATAGTAGGGACAGTGATATTATCAAGAAAGGAGGTCATTTCTGCTGTGTCAAGTGGAGATTCTGACTCATAGAGAGAGGAGTAGTATGATTTAAAAATTGTGTTGATGGCGATTCGATCGGTGGTAAGTGTGCCATTAGAATCTCTAATGCTGGGAATCAGTCTCGACGTTGCTTGCCTTTTTAATTGGTGAGCCAATAACCTGCTTGGTTTATCGCCGTGTTCATAATAGTTGGCATGAGCGCGTAATAGGAGCCGTTCAGAATCAGCTGTCGCTATAAGATCGAATTTTGACTGCAAATCAAGCCGTTGTTTCAGTAAACTCGGACTCGGGTTAACTGAGTTTAGTCTGTCTGTGTCCTGAATTTTAGATGTGAGCTCCTGTAATTTAGCCCTGCGGATTTTACTGGCGTATGCTGAATAAGAAATAATCTGTCCTCGCAAATATGCTTTGAGTGATTCCCATACTAGCGAAAAACTGGTAGAATCTGTTTTTTTTAATGCATTGAAATCATCTATTGAAGCAGATATAGAGACATTAAATGCATCGTCGGATAAAAGCAATGGATTAAACCTCCAGGGAGAAGAAAAACGGGGGCGCTCAGACCATGTTATATTCAAAGTTAGAGGGGCGTGATCCGAAATAACAATTGGGTGGTATACGACAGAAGTAACTTTGGGGAGAAGAGAGCCATCAACAAAACAATAGTCAATACGTGAATATGACTGATGTACTTGTGAAAAAAAGAGAATTCCTTATCTCCAGGATGTGAGACCCTCCACGGATCAACAAGCCCGTTCTTGACTGTAAAATCGGTAATAGATTTTGACATAGAGGATTGAGTCAAAGTACGAGGATTCGAACGGTCCAAAGAAGGATTAATAACACAATTCAGATCACCGCCCAGTATTGTAATATGCGTATTTAAGAAAGGGAGGTTGCCAAACAGCCTATCCGTAAAATTGGGGTCATCAAAATTAGGGGCATATATATTCACCAACAATACAGGGTTACAGTATAGAGTGCCCGCAACAATAAGATATCTACCATTCTTATCGGATATTGTCCTGGAGACGGAGAAATTGACTCTTTTGTTGATCAAAATTGCTACTCCTCTAGACCTAGAATCAAAATTTGAATGAAAAATATCACCCACCCAAGCTCGTTTGAGTCTGCAATTATCTTTATTTCGCAAATGAGTTTCCTGAAGGAAAGCTATGTCAGTGTCCAAGCGTTTCAAATGTGAAAAAATCTTTGATCGCTTAATTGGATTATTCACACCTTTCACATTCCAGCTAGTGAATGTAATGTTTGATCCAGTATCAAGCTTGCGCAGATTACGATCGTTCATAGGCATTCTCTGAGAGAAAATAAGACCGACTCACCCACCACCAGAGGAGATATAAGGAAAAGAGGTAAAAGGGAAAACCAAAACAAACAAAACTCAGGAGTATATACATACCTACAGAGACAAAAAGCCAACATCCCATAACCCCCGCCCACCCACCCAGCGCACATTAGATGATCCCATCCCCAAACGATGGAAACAGCCGTGCTGGCTTCAAAGGAAGCCATTCTCGAAAAGAGATGCTTTCGACTATAAAGCTAAATACAAAAACAAAAACAAAATTAGCTCCTGCAGAGTTAAACCCTTAAAAAAAAAAAATAATAAAATATGAGGCATATGAAACCATCAATCTAAGCCATTCTGACGATCGCTGTCTTGTCAGGGTAACAACAAACGTAAATTAGGGAGATCTTTGGCCTATAGAACAATAATATATACATATATGCACTCACACACCCACACAGACACGCACACACATGCACACAATTTAAGCAAAGACAGGGGTGCGTGCATATTTTCTTATCAAGGCATCATACCAGAGAAATGATTAGGCCATCAATTTAAAACAGTGTTGTTCCCATTGATAGTTAGAAGAGAAAAGAAAAAAAAATAAATAAATAAATAAAAAATAAAAAATAAAAAATTACGACATAAAGTCCCATTTTCTGAATTGACTCAGTCACTCACCCCGGGCCAGAGTCCCGCACGGACATCAAGCTGGATAAGTCGTCCCAGAAAACTAGCTGGTAGTCATTTTTTTTATTTTCCTGATGAATGCCAGGGCTTCATCTGGCGACGTGAAGTCACGTTGCTGGCCATCATGGGTTACACGCAGCCGGGCGGGATATAGCAATCCATACCGGACTCCTTCAATCTCCCGCAGCTGACGGCGCACGTCATTAAAGGCAGCGCGCGCCCGCGCTGTCTTGGCTGTGTGATCCGGGAACACGGAGATGCTCATACCCCGGACTTTGATCTGCTGCCGCTCTCTCGCCTTTCTCAGGATGTCAGCGCAGTCGGTGTAATAATGCAGCCTGGCCACTATTGCGCGGGGCCGCTCCCCAGGCTTCGGTCTCGGCATGAGGGTGCGGTGGGCTCTGTCCACCACCGGCTCAGCGTCGAGGGAGAAGGCTTCCGCCAATAGCCTGGAAACACCGGCTGCAGATGAAGAGTCAGGATCCTCCTCCGGGACGCCAATAATCCGTACGTTCTGCCGACGAGACCTTGACTCCAAATCCTCGCATCTGTCCTCCAGCCTCACATATTCTTTCGACAAGTGATCCACTTTTTTCTGGAGAGCAACGATGTCGTCTGAGCAGCTTGAGACGGACAGCTCCATCCCAGCGACCGTGGTCGCGAGACCCGCGACGTCCGCCTTCATGGAGGAAATACTGCCAGAAAGATCGGCTTTAAGAGAAAGCAGCTCGGACTTAATGGACGTTAAATTATCGGTAAGTGCTGCCTGAAGCTCTGACCGAATTATAGCTGCAACATCATTGCGGAGAGCGGAGAGGAGTTCGGTTTTAAGCCGGCTGAACTCCGCAGCTGGAACCTGCGCAGCGCAGGTGCTCTCCGGAGGAGGGGAATCACCGCGGGGCGAGGAGACGGCATGAGCAGCAGGCCGCGGGTTAGCTGGAGGGTTATTCCCCACTTTGAAGGACTTTGGAGGCATTTCCGTGGTAAGTTGTCGAAGTAACCGCGTTGAAAATAATTTAGTTAAAACCAAAGCCGTGGGAGTGATGCAAAAAGTGCCTATAAATGTTGAATTAAAATTAACCCTGCAGGAGCTCCGCTAATCACGTCTCACCCCATGTACAGCTAAGCCGGAAGCCTCGCTGTAAGCATTTTCAACCAGCAGAGAGCACTCTCGCTTAATCTACCCACACATATTTCAACGTGGTAACAGCGACAGCTCACGTCCAAAAGTGTTTTTCACATGGTTAAGGCACTTTAACTCCAACAAATAAACGCTTCTAATTTATTATCACCAACAAATCAATGACTTATTATATGACTTATCTTCAACTCCATATAAGAGGTATTTCAAGCAGCAGCTTCTGCTTACGGCCATACCAGCCTGGATGCGCCCGATCTCGTCTGATCTCAGAAGCTAAGCAGGGTCGGGCCTGGTTAGTACTTGGATGGGAGACTGCCTGGGAATACCAGGTGCTGTAAGCATTTTCTTTTTTTTTTTTTTTTTTATTGATCTTTTTATAGGAAACAACATACAGTGAAAACATGGAAATCTGTAGTCAAACACACGCATTATACATTGTCTCCTTTTTTTTTTTTTTTTTTTTTAAAACACACAAAACCTAACTAAGGAACAGAGTCTCTGTAGCGTTAAATAATAAATAAACAGATGAGCAAGAAATGATCAAAGGAGGAAAGTAATGTATGAGCAAAAATGCATACAAAAAACAAATGCAGTGGTGAATGTAGATGCCCATAAGTGCTATCCCATTAACTGGAAATAAATAAAACATAAAAAAAACAAATTAAGGAGATGAAAAGAAAATTAAGGGAGGGGGGGGTCAGTCGGTGGGTAGAGTCTTCAACGCGGTAAAGTGGTCTATGAAAGATTGCCATTTGCGAACGAATTTAGCTGCGTTGCCTTTTAAAGAGTATCTCACCTTCTCCAATTTAAGAAAAAACATAACATCACTAAGCCAAATAGAAATAGACAGGGACTTGGGGGATTTCCATAGAAGTAAGATACAACGTCTTGCTAAAAGGGATGTGAAAGCCAATACTTCTGACTGTGTGGGGCTGATATGTGAGGAGTCAACAGTGAGTCCGAATATTGCTAAGAGAGGGGCCATAACAACTTTTTTACCTAGAACTTTAGACATGATCACAGAATAATCACTCCAAAATTTCTGTAACCTAGGACAGGAGAAAAACATATGACTTAAATTGCATGGAGAACCCTGGCATCTGTCGCATAGGTCTGCAACATTCGGATATATTTCCGATAATCGGGATTTTGATAGGTGGGCTCTATGCAGCACCTTAAATTGAATAAGTTCAAATCTAGCGCAAGGCGTGCTAGATCGTATGCTACGGATAGCTTTATCCCACAGCTCCCCTGTGAAGTCAAGGCCCAACTCTCGTCCCCAACCCTCCCGAGCTTTATCTACAGAATGATCATCAAATGTCATACACAGTGTATATATCTTAGATATCAGAGATTTTTGACTGAGTTTCATTGTTAGAAGATCATCCCACGGTTGGTTAGCAGGAAGGGAAGGGAAGCATGGAAACAGAGCAGAGGCGCAGTGTCGAAGCTGGAAGTAGCGAAACAAATGGGAGGCAGGCAAATTGAACTTTGACCTCAGATCTGAAAATGTGGAAAAGATACCATCCTTATATAGATCCCTGAAGTGCTTAATGCCCCGGTTGTACCAAATCATAAAAGTGGTGTCTATTAGTGATGGAGGGAACAGATGATTCTTAGTAACAGGTGTATAGATGGATGGAGAAGCAAATTTAAAGTGGCGCCTAAACTGTGACCAAATCTTAAGGGAGGAAAGCACCACAGGGCTATTTGTAAACTTAGAGGGATTCAATGGTAAAGAGGAGGAGAATAGGGCCGTTACAGAGGATGAAGAGAGTGACTGAGCCTCCAATCTGCACCATAATAACTCAGGAGACTGAAGCCAATAAATTAGTTTGTGAATATGCGCTGACCAATAGTAAAGCATAAAGTTTGGTAGTGCTAGACCCCCATTAAATTTAAATTTTTGGAGAAGCGAATACCTCACTCTGGGTGTCTTACCGGCCCATAAAAAGTTGGAAACAATTTGGTCAAGTGATTTAAAAAAAGATTTTGGTAGAAATAAAGGAGTGCATTGGAACAAAAAAAGAAATTTAGGCAATACAGTCATTTTCACTGTGTTAATTCTTCCTATCAGCGACAGTGGTAGGGAGTTCCACCTCTGTAAGTCCGCCTTCACTCGAGTTACCAGTGAGGAAAAATTAGCGGTGAAAAGAGAGGGCAGAGTGCGGGTCACATTAATCCCTAAGTATCTAAAGCCCGACGGGCTGAGTTTAAAGGGGATATCAGATTGTTTGAGTTGTAAAGCAGAGGAGTTTATGGGGAAGCATTCACACTTGTGAAGATTGACCTTATAGCCGGAGAAGGATCCATAATTCTTCAACAGAGATAATATTGGTGCGATGCTGGTTAAAGGGTCAGATACATATAAAAGGAGGTCGTCTGCATAAAGTGACAATTTAAGTTCCACATTGGACCTAGAGACTCCGCGAAATAGAGGAAGAGTTCTTAAAGCAATTGAAAGTGGTTCGACGGATAGAGCGAATAGCAAAGGGGAGAGAGGGCAGCCCTGTCTCGTGCCACGTGATAATGTAAAATAAGTGGAGTAGTTGTCATTGGTGTGAATGCTGGCCTGAGGGGAAGTGTAAAGAAGTCTAATCCACGATATAAACCTGTGTCCAAATCCGAATTTATGAAGTGTTGCAAAAAGATAGTTAAATTCGACATGATCAAAAGCTTTCTCAGCATCAATTGCGATAACAACTTCAGGGAGTGGAGAAGAATCTTTAGAGAGAATCACATTAAGAAGTGTACGAACATTATAGAAGAGCTGGCGTCCCTTGATGAAACCATTCTGCTCCTCAGATATGATGCTAGGAAGGATCTTATCAAGACGAATTGCTAGTGCTTTGGCTAAAATTTTGACATCTACATTCAGTAAGGACAAGGGCCTATAAGAAGTGCATGATTCAGGGTCTTTGTCCTTCTTCAAAAGGAGGGCAATAGACGCCTGCATTAAAGAGGGAGGCAATGAGCCATGATCAAGGGACTCATTGTACATTGAAAGTAAAAGGGGGGCTAATTTGTCTTTGAATTTTTTGAAAAACTCAGCTCCGAACCCATCGGGACCAGGGGCCTTGTTGCTTTGCGTAGCTTCAATGGCGGCGGCAATTTCTTGCAAGCTGAAAGGAGCATCGAGGCCATTAGCCACATCCAAATTAATAGTAGGGACAGTGATATTATCAAGAAAGGAGGTCATTTCTGCTGTGTCAAGTGGAGATTCTGACTCATAGAGAGAGGAGTAGTATGATTTAAAAATTGTGTTGATGGCGATTCGATCGGTGGTAAGTGTGCCATTAGAATCTCT
Organism: Cololabis saira; assembly: GCF_033807715.1. Classification (NCBI taxonomy): domain Eukaryota; kingdom Metazoa; phylum Chordata; class Actinopteri; order Beloniformes; family Belonidae; genus Cololabis; species Cololabis saira. Next base: position 443,024 of record NW_026906196.1, on the reverse strand, counting down.
AATGCTGGGAATCAGTCTCGACGTTGCTTGCCTTTTTAATTGGTGAGCCAATAACCTGCTTGGTTTATCGCCGTGTTCATAATAGTTGGCATGAGCGCGTAATAGGAGCCGTTCAGAATCAGCTGTCGCTATAAGATCGAATTTTGACTGCAAATCAAGCCGTTGTTTCAGTAAACTCGGACTCGGGTTAACTGAGTTTAGTCTGTCTGTGTCCTGAATTTTAGATGTGAGCTCCTGTAATTTAGCCCTGCGGATTTTACTGGCGTATGCTGAATAAGAAATAATCTGTCCTCGCAAATATGCTTTGAGTGATTCCCATACTAGCGAAAAACTGGTAGAATCTGTTTTTTTTAATGCATTGAAATCATCTATTGAAGCAGATATAGAGACATTAAATGCATCGTCGGATAAAAGCAATGGATTAAACCTCCAGGGAGAAGAAAAACGGGGGCGCTCAGACCATGTTATATTCAAAGTTAGAGGGGCGTGATCCGAAATAACAATTGGGTGGTATACGACAGAAGTAACTTTGGGGAGAAGAGAGCCATCAACAAAACAATAGTCAATACGTGAATATGACTGATGTACTTGTGAAAAAAAGAGAATTCCTTATCTCCAGGATGTGAGACCCTCCACGGATCAACAAGCCCGTTCTTGACTGTAAAATCGGTAATAGATTTTGACATAGAGGATTGAGTCAAAGTACGAGGATTCGAACGGTCCAAAGAAGGATTAATAACACAATTCAGATCACCGCCCAGTATTGTAATATGCGTATTTAAGAAAGGGAGGTTGCCAAACAGCCTATCCGTAAAATTGGGGTCATCAAAATTAGGGGCATATATATTCACCAACAATACAGGGTTACAGTATAGAGTGCCCGCAACAATAAGATATCTACCATTCTTATCGGATATTGTCCTGGAGACGGAGAAATTGACTCTTTTGTTGATCAAAATTGCTACTCCTCTAGACCTAGAATCAAAATTTGAATGAAAAATATCACCCACCCAAGCTCGTTTGAGTCTGCAATTATCTTTATTTCGCAAATGAGTTTCCTGAAGGAAAGCTATGTCAGTGTCCAAGCGTTTCAAATGTGAAAAAATCTTTGATCGCTTAATTGGATTATTCACACCTTTCACATTCCAGCTAGTGAATGTAATGTTTGATCCAGTATCAAGCTTGCGCAGATTACGATCGTTCATAGGCATTCTCTGAGAGAAAATAAGACCGACTCACCCACCACCAGAGGAGATATAAGGAAAAGAGGTAAAAGGGAAAACCAAAACAAACAAAACTCAGGAGTATATACATACCTACAGAGACAAAAAGCCAACATCCCATAACCCCCGCCCACCCACCCAGCGCACATTAGATGATCCCATCCCCAAACGATGGAAACAGCCGTGCTGGCTTCAAAGGAAGCCATTCTCGAAAAGAGATGCTTTCGACTATAAAGCTAAATACAAAAACAAAAACAAAATTAGCTCCTGCAGAGTTAAACCCTTAAAAAAAAAAAAAAATAAAATATGAGGCATATGAAACCATCAATCTAAGCCATTCTGACGATCGCTGTCTTGTCAGGGTAACAACAAACGTAAATTAGGGAGATCTTTGGCCTATAGAACAATAATATATACATATATGCACTCACACACCCACACAGACACGCACACACATGCACACAATTTAAGCAAAGACAGGGGTGCGTGCATATTTTCTTATCAAGGCATCATACCAGAGAAATGATTAGGCCATCAATTTAAAACAGTGTTGTTCCCATTGATAGTTAGAAGAGAAAAGAAAAAAAAATAAATAAATAAATAAAAAATAAAAAATAAAAAATTACGACATAAAGTCCCATTTTCTGAATTGACTCAGTCACTCACCCCGGGCCAGAGTCCCGCACGGACATCAAGCTGGATAAGTCGTCCCAGAAACCTAGCTGGTAGTCATTTTTTTTATTTTCCTGATGAATGCCAGGGCTTCATCTGGCGACGTGAAGTCACGTTGCTGGCCATCATGGGTTACACACAGCCGGGCGGGATATAGCAATCCATACCGGACTCCTTCAATCTCCCGCAGCTGACGGCGCACGTCATTAAAGGCAGCGCGCGCCCGCGCTGTCTTGGCTGTGTGATCCGGGAACACGGAGATGCTCATACCCCGGACTTTGATCTGCTGCCGCTCTCTCGCCTTTCTCAGGATGTCAGCGCAGTCGGTGTAATAATGCAGCCTGGCCACTATTGCGCGGGGCCGCTCCCCGGGCTTCGGTCTCGGCATGAGGGTGCGGTGGGCTCTGTCCACCACCGGCTCAGCGTCGAGGGAGAAGGCTTCCGCCAATAGCCTGGAAACACCGGCTGCAGATGAAGAGTCAGGATCCTCCTCCGGGACGCCAATAATCCGTACGTTCTGCCGACGAGACCTTGACTCCAAATCCTCGCATCTGTCCTCCAGCCTCACATATTCTTTCGACAAGTGATCCACTTTTTTCTGGAGAGCAACGATGTCGTCTGAGCAGCTTGAGACGGACAGCTCCATCCCAGCGACCGTGGTCGCGAGACCCGCGACGTCCGCCTTCATGGAGGAAATACTGCCAGAAAGATCGGCTTTAAGAGAAAGCAGCTCGGACTTAATGGACGTTAAATTATCGGTAAGTGCTGCCTGAAGCTCTGACCGAATTATAGCTGCAACATCATTGCGGAGAGCGGAGAGGAGTTCGGTTTTAAGCCGGCTGAACTCCGCAGCTGGAACCTGCGCAGCGCAGGTGCTCTCCGGAGGAGGGGAATCACCGCGGGGCGAGGAGACGGCATGAGCAGCAGGCCGCGGGTTAGCTGGAGGGTTATTCCCCACTTTGAAGGACTTTGGAGGCATTTCCGTGGTAAGTTGTCGAAGTAACCGCGTTGAAAATAATTTAGTTAAAACCAAAGCCGTGGGAGTGATGCAAAAAGTGCCTATAAATGTTGAATTAAAATTAACCCTGCAGGAGCTCCGCTAATCACGTCTCACCCCATGTACAGCTAAGCCGGAAGCCTCGCTGTAAGCATTTTCAACCAGCAGAGAGCACTCTCGCTTAATCTACCCACACATATTTCAACGTGGTAACAGCGACAGCTCACGTCCAAAAGTGTTTTTCACATGGTTAAGGCACTTTAACTCCAACAAATAAACGCTTCTAAATTATTATCACCAACAAATCAATGACTTATTATATGACTTATCTTCAACTCCATATAAGAGGTATTTCAAGCAGCAGCTTCTGCTTACGGCCATACCAGCCTGGATGCGCCCGATCTCGTCTGATCTCGGAAGCTAAGCAGGGTCGGGCCTGGTTAGTACTTGGATGGGAGACCGCCTGGGAATACCAGGTGCTGTAAGTATTTTCAACCAGCAGAGAGCGCTCTCGCTTAATCTACCCACACATATTTCAACGTGGTAACAGCGACAGCTCACGTCCTAAAGTGTTTTGCACATGGTTAAGGCACTTTAACTCCAACAAATAAAACCAACAAATCAATGACTTATATTCTATGACTTATCTTCAACTCCATATAAGAGGTATTTCAAGCTGCAGCTTCTGCTTACGGCCATACCAGCCTGGATGCGCCCGATCTCGTCTGATCTCGGAAGCTAAGCAGGGTCGGGCCTGGTTAGTACTTGGATGGGAGACCGCCTGGGAATACCAGGTGCTGTAAGCTTTTTCAAACAGCAGAGAGCGCTCTCGCTTAATCTACCCACACATATTTCAACGTGGTAACAGCGACAGCTCACGTCCTAAAGTGTTTTTCACATGGTTAAGGCACTTTAACTCCAACAAATATGCGCTTCTAAATTATTATCACCAACAAATCAATGACTTATATTATATGACTTATCTTCAACTCCATATAAGAGGTATTTCAAGCTGCAGCTTCAGCTTACGGCCATACCAGCCTGGATGCTCCCGATCTCGTCTGATCTCGGAAGCTAAGTAGGGTCGGGCCTGGTTAGGACTTGGATGGGAGACCGCCTGGGAATACCAGGTGCTGTAAGCTTTTTCAACCAGCAGAGAGCGCTCTCGCTTAATCTACCCACACATATTTCAACGTGGTAACAGCGACAGCTCACGTCCTAAAGTGTTTTGCACATGGTTAAGGCACTTTAACTCCAACAAATAAAACCAACAAATCAATGACTTATATTCTATGACTTATCTTCAACTCCATATAAGAGGTATTTCAAGCTGCAGCTTCAGCTTACGGCCATACCAGCCTGGATGCGCCTGATCTCGTCTGATCTCAGAAGCTAAGCAGGGTCGGGCCTGGTTAGTACTTGGATGGGAGACCGCCTGGGAATATCAGGTGCTGTAAGCTTTTTCAACCAGCAGAGAGCGCTCTTGCTTAATCTACCCACACATATTTCAACGTGGTAACAGCGACAGCTCACGTCCTAAAGTGTTTTGCACATGGTTAAGGCACTTTAACTCCAACAAATAAAACCAACAAATCAATGACTTATATTCTATGACTTATCTTCAACTCCATATAAGAGGTATTTCAAGCAGCAGATTCTGCTTACGGCCATACCAGCCTGGATGCGCCCGATCTCGTCTGATCTCGGAAGCTAAGCAGGGTCGGGCCTGGTTAGTACTTGGATGGGAGACCGCCTGGGAATACCAGGTGCTGTAAGCTTTTTCAACCAGCAGAGAGCGCTCTCGCTTAATCTACCCACACATATTTCAACGTGGTAACAGCGACAGCTCACGTCCTAAAGTGTTTTGCACATGGTTAAGGCACTTTAACTCCAACAAATAAGCGCTTCTAAATTATTATCACCAACAAATCAATGACTTATATTATATGACTTATCTTCAACTCCATATAAGAAGTATTTCAAGCTGCAGCTTCAGCTTACGGCCATACCAGCCTGGATGCGCCCGATCTCGTCTGATCTCGGAAGCTAAGCAGGGTCGGGCCTGGTTAGTACTTGGATGGTAGACCGCCTGGGAATACCAGGTGCTGTAAGCTTTTTCAACCAGCAGAGAGCGCTCTCGCTTAATCTACCCACACATATTTCAACGTGGTAAGAGCGACAGCTCACGTCCTAAAGTGTTTTGCACATGGTTAAGGCACTTTAACTCCAACAAATAAAACCAACAAATCAATGACTTATATTCTATGACTTATCTTCAACTCCATATAAGAGGTATTTCAAGCTGCAGCTTCTGCTTACGGCCATACCAGCCTGGATGCGCCCGATCTCGTCCGATCTCAGAAGCTAAGCAGGGTCGGGCCTGGTTAGTACTTGGATGGGAGACCGCCTGGGAATACCAGGTGCTGTAAGCTTTTTCAACCAGCAGAGAGCGCTCTCGCTTAATCTACCCACACAATTTCAACGTGGTAACAGCGACAGCTCACGTCCTAAAGTGTTTTGCACATGGTTAAGGCACTTTAACTCCAACAAATAAGCGCTTCTAAATTATTATCACCAACAAATCAATGACTTATATTATATGACTTATCTTCAACTCCATATAAGAGGTATTTCAAGGTGCAGCTTCAGCTTACGGCCATACCAGCCTGGATGCGCCCGATCTCGTCTGATCTCGGAAGCTAAGCAGGGTCGGGCCTGGTTAGTACTTGGATGGGAGACCGCCTGGGAATACCAGGTGCTGTAAGCTTTTTCAACCAGCAGAGAGCGCTCTCGCTTAATCTACCCACACATATTTCAACGTGGTAACAGCGACAGCTCACGTCCTAAAGTGTTTTGCACATGGTTAAGGCACTTTAACTCCAACAAATAAAAACAACAAATCAATGACTTATATTCTATGACTTATCTTCAACTCCATATAAGAGGTATTTCAAGCTGCAGCTTCTGCTTACGGCCATACCAGCCTGGATGCGCCCGATCTTGTCTGATCTCGGAAGCTAAGCAGGGTCGGGCCTGGTTAGTACTTGGATGGGAGACCGCCTGGGAATACCAGGTGCTGTAAGCTTTTTCAACCAGCAGAGAGCGCTCTCGCTTAATCTACCCACACAAATTTCAACGTGGTAACAGCGACAGCTCACGTCCTAAAGTGTTTTGCACATGGTTAAGGCACTTTAACTCCAACAAATAAGCGCTTCTAAATTATTATCACCAACAAATCATGACTTACATTATATGACTTATCTTCAACTCCATATAAGAGGTATTTCAAGCTGCAGCTTCAGCTTACGGCCATACCAGCCTGGATGCGCCCGATCTTGTCTGATCTCGGAAGCTAAGCAGGGTCGGGCCTGGTTAGTACTTGGATGGGAGACCGCCTGGGAATACCAGGTGCTGTAAGCTTTTTCAACCAGCAGAGAGCGCTCTCGCTTAATCTACCTACACATATTTCAACGTGGTAACAGCGACAGCTCACGTCCTAAAGTGTTTTGCACATGGTTAAGGCACTTTAACTCCAACAAATAAAACCAACAAATCAATGACTTATATTCTATGACTTATCTTCAACTCCATATAAGAGGTATTTCAAGCTGCAGCTTCTGCTTACGGCCATACCAGCCTGGATGCGCCCGATCTCGTCTGATCTCGGAAGCTAAGCAGGGTCGGGCCTGGTTAGTACTTGGATGGGAGACCGCTTGGGAATACCAGGTGCTGTAAGCTTTTTCAACCAGCAGAGAACGCTCTTGCTTAATCTACCCACACATATTTCAACGTGGTAACAGCGACAGCTCACGTCCTAAAGTGTTTTGCACATAGTTAAGGCACCTTAACTCCAACAAATAAGCGCTTCTAAATTATTATCACCAACAAATCAATGACATATATTCTATGACTTATCTTCAACTCCATATAAGATGTATTTCAAGCTGCAGCTTCTGCTTACGGCCATACCAGCCTGGATGCGCCTGATCTCGTCTGATCTCGGAAGCTAAGCAGGGTCGGGCCTGGTTAGTACTTCGATGGGAGACTGCCTGGGAATACCAGGTGCTGAAAAAGCTTTTTCAACCAGCAGAGAACGCTCTCGCTTAATCTACCCACACATATTTCAACGTGGTAACAGCGACAGCTCACGTCCTAAAGTGTTTTGCACATGGTTACTCCAACAAATAAAACCAACAAATCAATGACTTATATTCTATGACTTATCTTCAACTCCATATAAGAGGTATTTCAAGCTGCAGCTTCTGCTTACGGCCATACCAGCCTGGATGCGCCCGATCTCATCTGATCTCGGAAGCTAAGCAGGGTCGGGCCTGGTTAGTACTTGGATGGGAGACCGCCTGGGAATACCAGGTGCTGTAAGCTTTTTCAACCAGCAGAGAACGCTCTTGCTTAATCTACCCACACATATTTCAACGTGGTAACAGCGACAGCTCACGTCCTAAAGTGTTTTGCACATGGTTAAGGCACTTTAACTCCAACAAATAAGCGCTTCTAAATTATTATCACCAACAAATCATGACTTATATTATATGACTTATCTTCAACTCCATATAAGAGGTATTTTAAGCTGCAGCTTCAGCTTACGGCCATACCAGCCTGGATGCGCCCGATCTCGTCTGATCTCGGAAGCTAAGCAGGGTCGGGCCTGGTTAGTACTTGGATGGGAGACCGCCTGGGAATACCAGGTGCTGTAAGCTTTTTCAACCAGCAGAGAGCGCTCTCGCTTAATCTACCCACACATATTTCAACGTGGTAACAGCGACAGCTCACGTCCTAAAGTGTTTTGCACATGGTTAAGGCACTTTAACTCCAACAAATAAAACCAACAAATCAATGACTTATATTCTATGACTTATCTTCAACTCCATATAAGAGGTATTTCAAGCTGCAGCTTCTGCTTACAGCCATACCAGCCTGGATGCGCCCGATCTCGTCTGATCTCGGAAGCTAAGCAGGGTCGGGCCTGGTTAGTACTTGGATGGGAGACCGCTTGGGAATACCAGGTGCTGTAAGCTTTTTCAACCAGCAGAGAACGCTCTTGCTTAATCTACCCACACATATTTCATCGTGGTAACAGCGACAGCTCACGTCCTAAAGTGTTTTGCACATAA
>NW_026906196.1:410000-430000 GCF_033807715.1 Cololabis saira | reverse complement strand
TACGGCCATACCAGCCTGGATGCGCCCGATCTCGTCTGATCTCGGAAGCTAAGCAGGGTCGGGCCTGGTTAGTACTTGGATGGGAGACCGCCTGGGAATACCAGGTGCTGTAAGCTTTTTCAACCTGCAGAGAGCGCTCTCGCTTAATCTACCCACACATATTTCAACGTGGTAACAGCGACAGCTCACGTCCTAAAGTGTTTTGCACATGGTTAAGGCACTTTAACTCCAACAAATAAGCGCTTCTAAATTATTATCACCAACAAATCAATGACTTGTATTATATACTTATCTTCAACTCCATATAAGAAGTATTTCAAGCTGCAGCTTCAGCTTACGGCCATACCAGCCTGGATGCGCCCGATCTTGTCTGATCTCGGAAGCTAAGCAGGATCGGGCCTGGTTAGTACTTGGATGGGAGACCGCCTGGGAATACCAGGTGCTGTAAGCTTTTTCAACCAGCAGAGAGCGCTATCGCTTAATCTACCCACACATATTTCAACGTGGTAACAGCGACAGCTCACGTCCTAAAGTGTTTTCCACATGGTTAAGGCACTTTAACTCCAACAAATAAAACCAACAGATCAATGACTTATATTCTATGACTTATCTTCAACTCCATATAAGAGGTATTTCAAGCTGCAGCTTCTGCTTACGGCCATACCAGCCTGGATGCGCCCGATCTTGTCTGATCTCGGAAGCTAAGCAGGGTCGGGCCTGGTTAGTACTTGGATGGGAGACCGCCTGGGAATACCAGGTGCTGTAAGCTTTTTCAACCAGCAGAGAGCGCTCTCGCTTAATCTACCTACACATATTTCAACGTGGTAACAGCGACAGCTCATCCTAAAGTGTTTTGCACATGGTTAAGGCACTTTAACTCCAACAAATAAAACCAACAAATCAATGACTTATATTCTATGACTTATCTTCAACTCCATATAAGAGGTATTTCAAGCTGCAGCTTCTGCTTACGGCCATACCAGCCTGGATGCGCCCGATCTCGTCTGATCTCGGAAGCTAAGCAGGGTCGGGCCTGGTTAGTACTTGGATGGGAGACCGCTTGGGAATACCAGGTGCTGTAAGCTTTTTCAACCAGCAGAGAACGCTCTTGCTTAATCTACCCACACATATTTCAACGTGGTAACAGCGACAGCTCACGTCCTAAAGTGTTTTGCACATAGTTAAGGCACCTTAACTCCAACAAATAAGCGCTTCTAAATTATTATCACCAACAAATCAATGACATATATTCTATGACTTATCTTCAACTCCATATAAGAGGTATTTCAAGCTGCAGCTTCTGCTTACGGCCATACCAGCCTGGATGCGCCCGATCTCATCTGATCTCGGAAGCTAAGCAGGGTCGGGCCTGGTTAGTACTTGGATGGGAGACCGCCTGGGAATACCAGGTGCTGTAAGCTTTTTCAACCTGCAGAGAGCGCTCTCGCTTAATCTACCCACACATATTTCCACGTGGTAACAGCGACAGCTCACGTCCTAAAGTGTTTTGCACATGGTTAAGGCACTTTAACTCCAACAAATAAAACCAACAGATCAATGACTTATATTCTATGACTTATCTTCAACTCCATATAAGAGGTATTTCAAGCTGCAGCTGCTGCTTACGGCCATACCAGCCTGGATGCGCCCGATCTCGTCTGATCTCGGAAGCTAAGCAGGGTCGGGCCTGGTTAGTACTTGGATGGGAGACCGCCTGGGAATACCAGGTGCTGTAAGCTTTTTCAACCTGCAGAGAGCGCTCTCGCTTAATCTACCCACACATATTTCAACGTGGTAACAGCGACAGCTCACGTCCTAAAGTGTTTTGCACATGGTTAAGGCACTTTAACTCCAACAAATAAGCGCTTCTAAATTATTATCACCAACAAATCAATGACTTGTATTATATACTTATCTTCAACTCCATATAAGAAGTATTTCAAGCTGCAGCTTCAGCTTACGGCCATACCAGCCTGGATGCGCCCGATCTTGTCTGATCTCGGAAGCTAAGCAGGATCGGGCCTGGTTAGTACTTGGATGGGAGACCGCCTGGGAATACCAGGTGCTGTAAGCTTTTTCAACCAGCAGAGAGCGCTATCGCTTAATCTACCCACACATATTTCAACGTGGTAACAGCGACAGCTCACGTCCTAAAGTGTTTTCCACATGGTTAAGGCACTTTAACTCCAACAAATAAAACCAACAGATCAATGACTTATATTCTATGACTTATCTTCAACTCCATATAAGAGGTATTTCAAGCTGCAGCTTCTGCTTACGGCCATACCAGCCTGGATGCGCCCGATCTCGTCTGATCTCGGAAGCTAAGCAGGGTCGGGCCTGGTTAGTACTTGGATGGGAGACCGCCTGGGAATACCAGGTGCTGTAAGTTTTTTCAACCTGCAGAGAGCGGTCTCGCTTAATCTACCCACACATATTTCAACGTGGTAACAGCGACAGCTCCCGTCCTAAAGTGTTTTGCACATGGTTAAGGCACTTTAACTCCAACAAATAAAACCAACAAATCAATGACTTATATGCTATGACTTATCTTCAACTCCATATAAGAGGTATTTCAAGCTGCAGCTTCTGCTTACGGCCATACCAGCCTTGATGCGCCCGATCTCGTCTGATCTTGGAAGCTAAGCAGGGTAGGGCCTGGTTAGTACTTGGATGGGAGACCGCCTGGGAATACCAGGTGCTGTAAGCTTTTTCAACCAGCAGAGAACGCTCTCGCTTAATCTAGCCACACATATTTCAACGTGGTAACAGCGACAGCTCACGTCCTAAAGTGTTTTGCACATGGTTAAGGCACTTTAACTCCAACAAATAAGCGCTTCTAAATTATTATCACCAACAAATCAATGACTTATATTATATGACTTATCTTCAACACCATATAAGAGGTATTTCAAGCTGCAGTTTCTGCTTAGGGCCATACCAGCCTGGATGCGCCCGAACTCGTCTGATCTCGGAAGCTAAGCAGGGTCGGGCCTGGTTAGTACTTGGATGGGAGACCGCCTGGGAATACCAGGTGCTGTAAGTTTTTTCAACCTGCAGAGAGCGCTCTCGCTTAATCTACCCACACATATTTCAACGTGGTAACAGCGACAGCTCCCGTCCTAAAGTGTTTTGCACATGGTTAAGGCACTTTAACTCCAACAAATAAAACCAACAAATCAATGACTTATATGCTATGACTTATCTTCAACTCCATATAAGAGGTATTTCAAGCTGCAGCTTCTGCTTACGGCCATACCAGCCTTGATGCGCCCGATCTCGTCTGATCTTGGAAGCTAAGCAGGGTAGGGCCTGGTTAGTACTTGGATGGGAGACCGCCTGGGAATACCAGGTGCTGTAAGCTTTTTCAACCAGCAGAGAACGCTCTCGCTTAATCTAGCCACACATATTTCAACGTGGTAACAGCCACAGCTCACGTCCTAAAGTGTTTTGCACATGGTTAAGGCACTTTAACTCCAACAAATAAGCGCTTCTAAATTATTATCACCAACAAATCAATGACTTATATTATATGACTTATCTTCAACTCCATATAAGAGGTATTTCAAGCTGCAGCTTCTGCTTAGGGCCATACCAGCCTGGATGCGCCCAAACTCGTCTGATCTCGGAAGCTAAGCAGGGTCGGGCCTGGTTAGTACTTCGATGGGAGACTGCCTGGGAATACCAGGTGCTGAAAAAGCTTTTTCAACCAGCAGAGAACGCTCTCGCTTAATCTACCCACACATATTTCAACGTGGTAACAGCGACCGCTCACGTCCTAAAGTGTTTTGCACATGGTTAAGGCACTTTAACTCCAACAAATAAGCGCTATTAAATTATTATCACCAACAAATCAATGACTTATATTATATGACTTATCTTCAACTCCATATAAGAGGTATTTCAAGCTGCAGCTTCTGCTTAGGGCCATACCAGCCTGGATGCGCCCGAACTCGTTTGATCTCGGAAGCTAAGCAGGGTCGGGCCTGGTTAGTACTTGGATGGGAGACCGCCTGGGAATACCAGGTGCTGTAAGCTTTTTCAACCAGCAGAGAGGACTCTCGCTTAATCTACCCGGACATATTTCAACGTGGTAACAGCGACAGCTCTCGTCCTAAAGTGTTTTGCACATGGTTAAGGCACTTTAACTCCAACAAATAAAACCAACAAATCAATGACATATATTCTATGACTTATCTTCAACTCAATATAAGAGGTATTTCAAGCTGCAACTTCTGCTTACGGCCATACCAGCCTGGATGCGCCCGATCTCGTCTGATCTCGGAAGCTAAGCAGGGTCGGGCCTGGTTAGTACTTGGATGGGAGACCGCCTGGGAATACCAGGTGCTGTAAGCTTTTTCAACCAGCAGAGAACGCTCTCGCTTAATCTACCCACACATATTTCAACGTGGTAACAGCGACAGCTCACGTCCTAAAGTGTTTTGCACATGGTTAAGGCACTTTAACTCCAACAAATAAGCGCTTCTAAATTATTATCACCAACAAATCATGACTTATATTATATGACTTATCTTCAACTCCATATAAGAGGTATTTCAAGCTGCAGCTTCAGCTTACGGCCATACCAGCCTGGATGCGCCCGATCTCGTCTGATCTCGGAAGCTAAGCAGGGTCGGGCCTGGTTAGTACTTGGATGGGAGACCGCCTGGGAATACCAGGTGCTGTAAGCTTTTTCAACCAGCAGAGAGCGCTCTCGCTTAATCTACCTACACATATTTCAACGTGGTAACAGCGACAGCTCACGTCCTAAAGTGTTTTGCAAATGGTTAAGGCACTTTAACTCCAACAAATAAAACCAACAAATCAATGACTTATATTCTATGTTTATCTTCAACTCCATATAAGAGGTATTTCAAGCTGCAGCTTCTGCTTACGGCCATACCAGCCTGGATGCGCCCGGTCTCGTCTAATCTCGGAAGCTAAGCAGGGTCGGGCCTGGTTAGTACTTGGATGGGAGACCGCCTGGGAATACCAGGTGCTGTAAGCTTTTTCAACCTGCAGAGAGCGCTCTCGCTTAATCTACCCACACATATTTCAACGTGGTAACAGCGACAGCTCACGTCCTAAAGTGTTTTGCACATGGTTAAGGCACTTTAACTCCAACAAATAAAACCAACAGATCAATGACTTATATTCTATGACTTATCTTCAACTCCATATAAGAGGTATTTCAAGCTGCAGCTTCTGCTTACGGCCATACCAGCCTGGATGCGCCCGATCTCGTCTGATCTCGGAAGCTAAGCAGGGTCGGGCCTGGTTAGTACTTGGATGGGAGACCGCCTGGGAATACCAGGTGCTGTAAGCTTTTTCAACCTGCAGAGAGCGCTCTCGCTTAATCTACCCACACATATTTCAACGTGGTAACAGCGACAGCTCACGTCCTAAAGTGTTTTGCACATGGTTAAGGCACTTTAACTCCAACAAATAAGCGCTTCTAAATTATTATCACCAACAAATCAATGACTTATATTATATGACTTATCTTCAACTCCATATAAGAGGTATTTCAAGCTGCAGCGTCTGCATAGGGCCATACCAGCCTGGATGCGCCCGAACTCGTCTGATCTCGGAAGCTAAGCAGGGTCGGGCCTGGTTAGTACTTGGATGGGAGACCGCCTGGGAATACCAGGTGCTGTAAGCTTTTTCCACCAGCAGAGAGGGCTCTCGCTTAATCTACCCGCACATATTTCAACGTGGTAACAGCGACAGCTCTCGTCCTAAAGTGTTTTGCACATGGTTAAGGCACTTTAACTCCAACAAATAAAACCAACAAATCAATGACATATATTCTATGACTTATCTTCAACTCCATATAAGAGGTATTTCAAGCTGCAACTTCTGCTCACGGCCATACCAGCCTGGATGCGCCCGATCTCGTCTGATCTCGGAAGCTAAGCAGGGTCTGGCCTGGTTAGTACTTGGGTGGGAGACCGCCTGGGAATACCAGGTGCTGTAATCTTTTTCAACCAGCAGAGAACGCTCTCGCTTAATTTAGCCACACATATTTCAACGTGGTAACAGCGACAGCTCACGTCCTAAAGTGTTTTGCACATGGTTAAGGCACTTTAACTCCAACAAATAAAACCAACAAATCAATGACTTATATTCTATGACTTATCTTCAACTCCATATAAGAGGTATTTCAAGCAGCAGCTTCTGCTTACGGCCATACCAGCCTGGATGCGCCTGATCTCGTCTGATCTCGGAAGCTAAGCAGGGTCGGGCCTGGTTAGTACTTGGATGGGAGACCGCCTGGGAATACCAGGTGCTGTAAGCTTTTTCAACCAGCAGAGAACGCTCTCGCTTAATCTACCCACACATATTTCAACGTGGTAACAGCGACAGCTCACGTCCTAAAGTGTTTTGCACATGGTTAAGGCACTTTAACTCCAACAAATAAAACCAACAAATCAATTACTTATATTCTATGACTTATCTTCAACTCCATATAAGAGGTATTTCAAGCTGCAGCATCTGCTTACGGCCATACCAGCCTGGATGCGCCCGATCTCGTCTGATCTCGGAAGCTAAGCAGGGTCGGGCCTGGTTAGTACTTGGATGGGAGACCGCCTGGGAATACCAGGTGCTGTAAGCATTTTCAACCAGCAGAGAGCGCTCTCGCTTAATCTACGCACACATATTTCAACGTGGTAACAGCGACAGCTCACGTCCTAAAGTGTTTTTCACATGGTTAAGGCACTTTAACTCCAACAAATAAGCGCTTCTAAATTATTATCACCAACAAATCAATGACTTGTATTATATAACTTATCTTATTTTATTTTTTTATTTTTTCGTTTATTTCGGCATGTTTATATAGACACATTTCATCTCCAGAACATTATACATTGCATACTCAGCACATGACGAAAAGGGTACGGGAGAAGCTGACGCTTATCAAAGTCCCGCCCCGTTCTATGTAAGATTCATGATCACATCAACAACAGAATTCAGTAAGATACATAGTTTACCACATAGCAATTTGTCTAATTTCATCCTTCACAGTCCAGATAGCATGTATGTTTGTACACGTGTCCAGTCCACTCATCCTGATCACCGTTCCTGTGATTTACTACTGTGTCCACTGTTCAGTTATTTTAATGTCCAAGCCTCTTTTAACTCCATATCAGAGGTATTTCAAGCTGCAGCTTCTGCTTACGGCCATACCAGCCTGGATGCGCCCGATCTCGTCTGATCTCGGAAGCTAAGCAGGGTCGGGCCTGGTTAATACTTGGATGGGAGACCGCCTGGGAATACCAGGTGCTGTAAGCATTTTCAACCAGCAGAGAGCGCTCTCGCTTAATCTACCCACACATATTTCAACGTGGTAACAGCGACAGCTCACGTCCAAAAGTGTTTTTCACATGGTTAAGGCACTTTAACTCCAACAAATAAGCGCTTCTAAATTAATATCACCAACAAATCAATGACTTATATTATATGACTTATCTTCAACTCCATATAAGAGGTATTTCAAGCAGCAGCTTCTGCTTACGGCCATACCAGCCTGGCCACGCCCTCTGATTTCCTGTTTGTGCAGGAAGAGTGACGTGGCAGTTTGGTTCATGGTGGATGAAGGAGAGACAAAGTTCAGATTGGAAAACAAACGAAAAAGGCTCAGAGAAGTGGAGAACAACAACACCTCCCCCGGCAGCAGTTGCTGCAGGGGGGCTACTCCAAGGGAGTATAAAAAAACTAAAACGGATTACTCGGTGATGAAGGTGGATAACGGACTGGACATGAGCTCAGCTATGACGGACAAAATGGAGTCGGAGGGGATCCCAAGGCAAAAGATGGCCCGCGCAATGGTCGGAGCCGGAGACAAAGAGAAGAGAGCGGGAGAGGGGCCCGAGGCAGAGAAAGTGGAGAAAAGGAGGACGGGAGGACAACACAGCGGAGCGGTGTGGAAGGGGGCAGAGGAGGAGACGGCAGCAAGGGTGGCGGAGCCGAGAGCTGCAAAAGAATGTTGGGATCAAGCGGAAGACCAGAAAAAACTTGTAGTAAATGTGGAGATAGAGGGAGATGATGCCATCTCCCTCATGGAACTCTTGAAAGCTGTGAGTGTTACATGCGGTCGTGTCGTTGGCTGCCGAGTAAAGGCGGACAGAAAGTGGGAACTAACAATGGGCAACCCGCACGGGAAAAACAGACTGTTAGATGGTTTCAAGATAAGAGATTCGCGAGTGATCGCCTCTGAAATAATGAAGGACACGAGAGTGGTCTCATTTTTAAGTCTTCCTATTTATATCACTGATGAGCAGATTTTCACAAAGCTGGCACATTGGGGAGTAGAGCCGGTCTCACCAATCAAGAAGAGAAAATGGCCTGGCACGGACATATTCGACGGCACCAGGTTCCTGAAAGTCAGGTTCCCAGAGTCGGTGGCGGCTCTGCCGTATAGCACGAAATTTGACACGCTCGAGGGTCCGGAGTATTTCAGGATCATCCATAACAACCAAATGAGGGTGTGCAGACTGTGCCTACAGCAGGGGCACATTCTGCGGGAATGTCCTGAGTTCCTGTGTTACAAATGTAACAAACAAGGACACTATGCAAGAGAATGTGCACGCATGACGGAACGAACCGGCGGAGAGCAGGAGGAGAAGGAGGAGAAGGAGGAGACGGAGGAGTTGGTGGAGGAGAGCGAGGCAGAAAAGAAGGAGGCGGCGGAGGAAGAGGAGGAGGAGGAAGACGGAGAAGGAGAGGTTGAGAGCCTGGTGGGGGACATGGAGGAGGAAGCGGTGGAGGAATCGATGGAGGAAGCAGGGAGTGACGAGGGAGGAGATGTCGCAGAGGATGCAAAGGAGGGGAGCAGTGGAGATGAGGAGGAACGAGGCGGACAAGATTGGGGTGAAGGACAAAGCAGCGGGGGGTCGCTTCCTTGTGCGCAGCAGAGAGTCACCAGGCGGGGTGGTGAGAATCCTGCTGAGACGGAGGACGTGGAGACCGGAAACGGAGCGAGGGGGATATCGAGGAAAAGATCAGGTACGAGAAAAGGGCGAGCACAGAAGAAACGTATGCACAATGAGGAAACTTCTAATATCCAGCGGTGATGGTCCGTTTCTCCTCCTTATCATGGTGTTAATGCCAATAACAGTGGCATCCATTAATGCAAACGGGCTGAGAGACAAGACGAAGTTCGAAAGCATGATAAGATTAAGTAAGGCGGATGTAATATGCTTACAAGAAACTCATTGGGATGCAGTAACGGAGCGAGACATGATAAAGCTGTGGGATGGGGAATGCTTCTCTAGCCATGGAACTAACATTGCAAGGGGAGTGGCGATTTTGTGTAAAAGGGACAGTGGAATTAAGGCCACGATGAGGGCTAAAGATGGAGAAGGAAGATGGATTAATATAGATTGTGTAGCTCAGGATGTGAATTATAATATTTTAAATGTCTATGCACCGAATACAGAAGGCGATCGCACAGCCTTCTTTAGGAAATTTTATAAAATAGCCGAAAAGTGTGATGTTATAATAGGAGATTTTAATGTGAAATTGTGTCATCTGGATATAAACGAAAGTTGTGTATGGAGACAAGATGCCTCAAGAAAGGTTCTAAATGACTTTATGATGGTTAACAACTGGTGCGACGTATGGAGAGTGAAAAATCCTGATAAGAGGCAATATTCAAGGGCGCAAGTGGTTCAAGGGGTTCTAAAACGAACCAGAATTGATTTGTGCTTAACGAAGACATCGCATATACGATTATTTAATAATGTGGATTATAAATGGATACACTTAAGCGATCACGCCATACTATCATTAGAAATGGGGGAACAGGAAGAGAAAAGGGGAGGGGGGACATGGCACTTAAATGCACATCTCTTGTACGATGTGAATTATAATAGAGCCATTAGGCAACTAATTTTGAGCGTAAGCTCACAACCGGGTTTTGAAAAGAATATAATACAAGGCTGGGAGGACTTGAAGACAAAAATAAAAGGGAAATCCATACAATATGCGAAAAGGTTTCGGGCGAGACAACAGAAGAAAGAAAGAATGCTAAGAGCAGAAATCGAAAAGGTTGAGAGACAGAAAGGCTCGGAGGGGAATAAGTTAATAAGATTGCATACCGAGTTAAAAGAGTTGGAGAGGTTGAAATGCGAAGGGGCTATATTAAGGAGCAAAGCGCAGTATGCGGTGGAAGGAGAAAAAAATACCGGCTTCTTCCTGAACTTGGAAAAAAGAAGGCAAAACAAATGCTACATAGCGGAAGTGATAAATGAAAAGGGAGAGACAACAGCTGACTTTGTAGAGATCTTAGAGACAGTCCAGAATTATTATACCCATCTTTTTGAAACAGAGGGGACAGATGATGGGATAACAGAGGAGATCCTGGCAAAATGTGAGATGAAGTTAGCTGAAGAAGACACACTCATGTGCGACCAGGAGATGAAGGAAGAGGATATTGATTTGGCAATAAAACAATTAGTACTAAATAAAAGTCCAGGTAGTGATGGACTAACAGCGAATTTTTATAAACAATTCAGTGATATATTGAAACCAATATTGTTAAATTTATACAGAACAATAGAATTAACACAATCCGTGCCGGCATCTATGGCAAGAGGGATCATAACGATCATATATAAGAAAGGGGATAAACGAAATCTAGCCAATTATAGGCCTATAACACTACTAAACACGGATTACAAAATATTGATGAAAGTACTAGCAAACAGAATAAAACAGGTCGTGCACACTATCGTAGAGCCCTCTCAGGCTTATAGTGTGCCGGGAAGGGAAGTTTCAGATATTTTGAATACTGTCAGAGACACAGTAGAATTTTTGAAAACTACCAGCAAAGAGGGCATTCTGGTCTCACTGGACTTCAACAAAGCCTTTGATAGAGTCGAACACAAATTTATGTTCAAAGTTTTGGAGAGGGTGGGATTTGGAGCGCGTTTTCTCGGGTGGATTAGGTTAATGTACGCCAACGCCACTGGCAGTGTGAAGTGTAACGGGGTGGTTACCGATCCTTTTCCGCTTCGAAGGTCGGTGAGACAGGGATGTCCACTGTCCTCAATTTTGTATACAATAATCGTGGAAACACTGGGTGTCCTTATTAAAAAAGATTCAGAAATAAAAGGTATAGAATTACCTGGAGGGGAGATGTGCACCATACAACAGTTTGCTGATGATACCACGTTACTGATTAAAGACATAAATAGTGTACATAGAATAATAAACTTGGTAGAACGATATGGTAGAGCCTCAGGAGCTAAAATAAATCCAGATAAATCAGAAATCATGTTCATCAATATGAAGGGGCCGCCGCAAAATGAATTACCGGTACAATTACAAGCAGAACATATCAAAATATTGGGTACATACATTGGGGTAAACAGTGAAACGGCCAGGGACATGACATGGACTAGTATAATTAAAAGGATAGAAGCAATTTTGTGCTATTGGCGAATGAGGAACCTGAAACTCAATGGGAAGGTGGTGGTATTAAATAGCTTGGTAATGTCTAAAATATATTATGCACTCACGGTGATAGATCTACCCTTATGGGCACTAAACAAACTAAATGAGATTATGACAGTTTTCTTGTGGGGGACAACGGTGGGGAAAATCGCAAGAAAAACATTAATAGGGAAATATGAAGAGGGAGGGCTAAAATTACTAGACATAGAAAGTAAGAAAAATGCTTTCAGGATTAAATTGGTCAGAAAATATCTGTACGATGACACGGCTTACGGCTGGAAGGGTCTTATGCAGTTTTTTTTAAATCGAGTGCTCGGAATAGGAGATTTTGTCCTGCTTATGAAACCGAAGAGGCCGATGACAGCGGGAGTCCCATTATTTTATAGGGAGGTCCTCGAAGCACAAGCTGGCTTCCTGGAGCATATAGAATATGGGGCGAATTCTATAAGCCTAATAAGAGAACTGCCGATATTTTTAAATAAATATATAAAGAAAGAAAATAAAATGTTGTATAATAACAAAATGATAAGAGCTGGACTAGTACAGCTGAAAGATATAATGTATGAATTTGTGCCCGGTTTTTTGCCGACGCAGGCCGTGGTGGATAGTATAAGGGAAGTTGATTATAATTCAACATACACGGTCATAGAGAATTATTATAAGACTATTCAGAGAAGTATCCCACAACAATGGAGAAGGCTGATAGAAACAGGTACAGCTAGAGATAGGACGAGCAAACTCCCAGAGCTGGGAATTAAGCGAGAGGGGAAAACAAGAGCTTCAGTCTGATCTCCTGCAAGGAAATCTACGAGCGTTTTTTAGTGAACGTCACGAAATCACCGGCCTCCTTGTCGTATTGGAGCAAGGTCTTTCCACAGAAAGAGGGGTGGAAAATATGGGAGAAATGGAAAGTACAGGGTAACAGCATCGAGGCTGAGGACAATGATTTCAAAATAAGACACAATAAAATTTTCACTAATGTGGTTTTACATCAACTGGATAAAGCTGTAGACAGAGATTGTGATGTTTGTGGCTTATTGCCGGAAACGCTGATGCATATGTTTGATATTTGTCCTGAGTTATCTGGCTTTTTTGGGTTATTGAAGAAATGTCTAATAGAAAAATTGGGAATGGTGTGGGACGGAAGGGATTCATGGGAGTTTTTTCTTTTATTTGGAAACTGGCAATACAGTAAAATTAGAAACGAAATGCTGTGCAGATTTATGTTGAGCCATGCACGATGGGCAATAAGGGCACGAAGAAACAAGGCACATTACGAACGAAGGGTTATTGCAATATGGCCGATTTTTCAAAACATAGTGAAGAAACAGATTCGATACAGGTTGATACATGGGGTAGACCATTTTGAACGACTGTATGTGAAGGATGCCAATCTCCTATCCCTTGATAAAGAAAAGAGGATTGTGTGGAATTGGTAGCTCTTTTTGGACTGTGTAGTTGGGAAATTGTGTGTTATAAAAAAAAAAAAGAAAAAAAAAAAAAAAAAAAAAAATTGGCTACTTCATCTTTTGAAAATTGTGCACAGTGATCATATAGTTGGAATGATTTTTCACCCTGTGGGATGGCTGAACGAATGATGCTGGGTTTTGAAATGCCACTATGTGCAAGTCAGGTTTGTTTTTGTAATTCGAGTGCTGATGTTGTTTTTCTTTTCTTTTGAAAAAAGGACCTGAGTGTAAATGTCACAGAGAGAGGAAAATGTGTTGGAAATGGATACTGTAAACAAAAATATATTTTTTTTTGTAAATATATTTTCATAATAAAAGACAAAAAAAAAAAAAAGATGCGCCCGATCTCGTCTGATCTCGGAAGCTAAGCAGGGTCGGGAATGGTTAGTACTTGGATGGGAGACCGCCTGGGAATACCAGGTGCTGTAAGCATTTTCAACCAGCAGAAAGCGCTCTCGCTTAATCTACCCACACATATTTCAACGTGGTAACAGCGACAGCTCACGTCCTAAAGTGTTTTGCACATGGTTAAGGCACTTTAACTCCAACAAATAAAACCAAAAAATCAATGACTTATATTCTATGACTTATCTTCAACTCCATATAAGAGGTATTTCAAGCTGCAGCTTCTGCTTACGGCCATACCAGCCTGGATGCGCCCGATCTCGTCTGATCTCGGAAGCTAAGCAGGGTCGGGCCTGGTTAGTACTTGGATGGGAGACCGCCTGGGAATACCAGGTGCTGTAAGCTTTTTCAACCAGCAGAGAACCCTCTAGCTTAATCTACCCACACATATTTCAACGTGGTAACAGCGACAGCTCACGTCCTAAAGTGTTTTGCACATGGTTAAGGCACTTTAACTCCAACAAATAAGCGCTTCTAAATTATTATCACCAACAAATCAATGACTTGTATTATATGACTTATCTTCAACTCCATATAAGAAGTATTTCAAGCTGCAGCTTCAGCTTACGGCCATACCAGCCTGGATGCGCCCGATCTCATCTGATCTAGGAAGCTAAGCAGGGTCGGGCCTGGTTAGTACTTGGATGGGAGACCGCCTGGGAATACCAGGTGCTGTAAGCTTTTTCAACCAGCAGAGAGTGCTCTCGCTTAATCTACCCACACATATTTCAACGTGGTAACAGCGACAGCTCACGTCCTAAAGTGTTTTGCACATGGTTAAGGCACTTTAACTCCAACAAATAAAACCAACAAATCAATGACTTATATTCTATGACTTATCTTCAACTCCATATAAGAGGTATTTCAAGCTGCAGCTTCTGCTTACGGCCATACCAGCCTGGATGCGCCCGATCTCGTCTGATCTCGGAAGCTAAGCAGCGTCGGGCCTGGTTAGTACTTGGATGGGAGACCGCCTGGGAATACCAGGTGCTGTAAGCTTTTTCAACCAGCAGAGAACGCTCTCGCTTAATCTACCCACACATATTTCAACGTGGTAACAGCGACAGCTCACGTCCTAAAGTGTTTTGCACATAGTTAAGGCACTTTAACTCCAACAAATAAAACCAACAAATCAAGGACTTATATTCTATGACTTATCTTCAACTCCATATAAGAAGTATTTCAAGCTGCAGCTTCTGCTTACGGCCATACCAGCCTGGATGCGCCTGATCTCGTCTGATCTCGGAAGCTAAGCAGGGTCGGGCTTGGTTAGTACTTGGATGGGAGACTGCCTGGGAGTACCAGGTGCTGTAAGCTTTTTCAACCAGCAGAGAACGCTCTCGCTTAATCTACCCACACATATTTCAACGTGGTAACAGCGACAGCTCATGTCCTAAAGTGTTTTGCACATGGTTAAGGCACTTTAACTCCAACAAATAAAACCAACAAATCAATGACTTATATTCTATGACTTATCTTCAACTCCATATAAGAGGTATTTCAAGCTGCAGCTTCTGCTTACGGCCATACCAGCCTGGATGCGCCCAATCTTGTCTGATCTCGGAAGCTAAGCAGGGTCGGGCCTGGTTAGTACTTGGATGGGAGACCGCCTGGGAATACCAGGTGCTGTAAGTTTTTTCAACCAGCAGAGAACGCTCTCGCTTAATCTACCCACACATATTTCAACGTGGTAACAGCGACAGCTCACGTCCTAAAGTGTTTTGCACATGGTTAAGGCGCTTTAACTCCAACAAATAAAACCAACAAATCAATGACTTATATTCTATGACTTATCTTCAACTCCATATAAGAGGTATTTCAAGCAGGAGCTTCTGCTTACGGCCATACCAGCCTGGATGCGCCCAATCTCGTCTGATCTCGGAAGCTAAGCAGGATCGGGCCTGGTTAGTACTTGGATGGGAGACCGCCTGGGAATACCAGGTGCTGTAAGCTTTTTCAACCAGCAGAGAGCGCTCTCGCTTAATCTACCCACACAATTTCAACGTGGTAACAGCGACAGCTCACGTCCTAAAGTGTTTTGCACATGGTTAAGGCACTTTAACTCCAACAAATAAGCGCTTCTAAATTATTATCACCAACAAATCAATGACTTGTATTATATACTTATCTTCAACTCCATATAAGAAGTATTTCAAGCTGGAGCTTCAGCTTACGGCCATACCAGCCTGGATGCGCCCGATCTCGTCTGATCTCGGAAGCTAAGCAGGATCGGGCCTGGTTAGTACTTGGATGGGAGACCGCCTGGGAATACCAGGTGCTGTAAGCTTTTTCAACCAGCAGAGAGCGCTCTCGCTTAATCTACCCACACATATTTCAACGTGGTAACAGCGACAGCTCACGTCCTAAAGTGTTTTCCACATGGTTAAGGCACTTTAACTCCAACAAATAAAACCAACAGATCAATGACTTATATTCTATGACTTATCTTCAACTCCATATAAGAGGTATTTCAAGCTGCAGCTTCTGCTTTCGGCCATACCAGCCTGGATGCGCCCGATCTCGTCTGATCTCGGAAGCTAAGCAGGGTTGGGCCTGGTTAGTACTTGGATGGGAGACCGCCTGGGAATACCAGGTGCTGTAAGCTTTTTCAACCAGCAGAGAACGCTCTCGCTTAATCTAGCCACACATATTTCAACGTGGTAACAGCGACAGCTCACGTCCTAAAGTGTTTTGCACATGGTTAAGGCACTTTAACTCCAACAAATAAGCGCTTCTAAATTATTATCACCAACAAATCAATGACTTATATTATATGACTTATCTTCAACTCCATATAAGAAGTATTTCAAGCTGCAGCTTCTGCTTAGGGCCATACCAGCCTGGATGCGCCCGAACTCGTCTGATCTCGGAAGCTAAGCAGGGTCGGGCCTGGTTAGTACTTGGATGGGAGACCGCCTGGGAATACCAGGTGCTGTAAGCTTTTTCACCAGCAGAGAGCGCTCTCGCTTAATCTACCCACACATATTTCAACGTGGTAACAGCGACAGCTCACGTCCTAAAGTGTTTTGCACATGGTTAAGGCACTTTAACTCCAACAAATAAAACCAACAAATCAATGACTTATATGCTATGACTTATCTTCAACTCCATATAAGAGATATTTCAAGCTGCAGCTTCTGCTTACGGCCATACCAGCCTGGATGCGCCCGATCTCGTCTGATCTCGGAAGCTAAGCAGGGTCGGGCCTGGTTAGTACTTGGATGGGAGACCGCCTGGGAATACCAGGTGCTGTAAGCTTTTTCAACCAGCAGAGAATGCTCTTGCTTAATCTAGCCACACATATTTCAACATGGTAACAGCGACAGCTCACGTCCTAAAGTGTTTTGCACATGGTTAAGGCACTTTAACTCCAACAAATAAGCGCTTCTAAATTATTATCACCAACAAATCAATGACTTATATTATATGACTTATCTTCAACTCCATATAAGAGGTATTTCAAGCTGCAGCGTCTGCATAGGGCCATACCAGCCTGGATGCGCCCGAACTCGTCTGATCTCGGAAGCTAAGCAGGGTCGGGCCTGGTTAGTACTTGGATGGGAGACCGCCTGGGAATACCAGGTGCTGTAAGCTTTTTCCACCAGCAGAGAGGGCTCTCGCTTAATTTAGCCACACATATTTCAACGTGGTAACAGCGACAGCTCACGTCCTAAAGTGTTTTGCACATGGTTAAGGCACTTTAACTCCAACAAATAAAACCAACAAATCAATGACTTATATTCTATGACTTATCTTCAACTCCATATAAGAGGTATTTCAAGCAGCAGCTTCTGCTTACGGCCATACCAGCCTGGATGCGCCTGATCTCGTCTGATCTCGGAAGCTAAGCAGGGTCGGGCCTGGTTAGTACTTGGATGGGAGACCGCCTGGGAATACCAGGTGCTGTAAGCTTTTTCAACCAGCAGAGAACGCTCTCGCTTAATCTACCCACACATATTTCAACGTGGTAACAGCGACAGCTCACGTCCTAAAGTGTTTTGCACATGGTTAAGGCACTTTAACTCCAACAAATAAGCGCTTCTAAATTATTATCACCAACAAATCAATGACTTATATTATGACTTATCTTCAACTCCATATCAGACGTATTTCAAGCTGCAGCTTCTGCTTAAGGCCATACCAGCCTGGATGCGCCCGATCTCGTCTGATCTCGGAAGCTAAGCAGGGTCGGGCCTGGTCAGTACTTGGATGGGAGACCGCCTGGGAATATCAGGTGCTGTAAGCTTTTTCAACCAGCAGAGAGCGCTCTCGCTTAATCTAACCACACATATTTCAACGTGGTAACAGCGACAGCTCACGTCCTAAAGTGTTTTGCACATGGTTAAGGCACTTTAACTCCGACAAATAAAACCAACAAATCAATGACTTATATTCTATGACTTATCTTCAACTCCATATAAGAGGTATTTCAAGCTGCAGCATCTGCTTACGGCCATACCAGCCTGGATGCGCCCGATCTCGTCTGATCTCGGAAGCTA
Source organism: Cololabis saira (assembly GCF_033807715.1). Classification (NCBI taxonomy): domain Eukaryota; kingdom Metazoa; phylum Chordata; class Actinopteri; order Beloniformes; family Belonidae; genus Cololabis; species Cololabis saira. The sequence goes on along the minus strand of NW_026906196.1, from coordinate 412,170 downwards.
AGCAGGGTCGGGCCTGGTTAGTACTTGGATGGGAGACCGCCTGGGAATACCAGGTGCTGTAAGCATTTTCAACCAGCAGAGAGCGCTCTCGCTTAATCTACGCACACATATTTCAACGTGGTAACAGCGACAGCTCACGTCCTAAAGTGTTTTTCACATGGTTAAGGCACTTTAACTCCAACAAATAAGCGCTTCTAAATTAATATCACCAACAAATCAATGACTTATATTATATGACTTATCTTCAACTCCATATAAGAGGTATTTCAAGCAGCAGCTTCTGCTTACGGCCATACCAGCCTGGATGCGCCCGATCTCGTCTGATCTCGGAAGCTAAGCAGGGTCGGGAATGGTTAGTACTTGGATGGGAGACCGCCTGGGAATACCAGGTGCTGTAAGCATTTTCAACCAGCAGAAAGCGCTCTCGCTTAATCTACCCACACATATTTCAACGTGGTAACAGCGACAGCTCACGTCCTAAAGTGTTTTGCACATGGTTAAGGCACTTTAACTCCAACAAATAAAACCAAAAAATCAATGACTTATATTCTATGACTTATCTTCAACTCCATATAAGAGGTATTTCAAGCTGCAGCTTCTGCTTACGGCCATACCAGCCTGGATGCGCCCGATCTCGTCTGATCTCGGAAGCTAAGCAGGGTCGGGCCTGGTTAGTACTTGGATGGGAGACCGCCTGGGAATACCAGGTGCTGTAAGCTTTTTCAACCAGCAGAGAACCCTCTAGCTTAATCTACCCACACATATTTCAACGTGGTAACAGCGACAGCTCACGTCCTAAAGTGTTTTGCACATGGTTAAGGCACTTTAACTCCAACAAATAAGCGCTTCTAAATTATTATCACCAACAAATCAATGACTTGTATTATATGACTTATCTTCAACTCCATATAAGAAGTATTTCAAGCTGCAGCTTCAGCTTACGGCCATACCAGCCTGGATGCGCCCGATCTCATCTGATCTAGGAAGCTAAGCAGGGTCGGGCCTGGTTAGTACTTGGATGGGATACCGCCTGGGAATACCAGGTGCTGTAAGCTTTTTCAACCAGCAGAGAGTGCTCTCGCTTAATCTACCCACACATATTTCAACGTGGTAACAGCGACAGCTCACGTCCAAAAGTGTTTTTCACATGGTTAAGGCACTTTAACTCCAACAAATAAGCGCTTCTAAATTATTATCACCAACAAATCAATGACTTATATTATATGACTTATCTTCAACTCCATATAAGAGGTATTTCAAGCAGCAGCTTCTGCTTACGGCCATACCAGCCTGGATGCGCCCGATCTTGTCTGATCTCGGAAGCTAAGCAGGGTCGGGCCTGCTTAGTACTTGGATGGGAGACCGCCTGGGAATACCAGGTGCTGTAAGCTTTTTAAACCAGCAGAGAAAGCTCTCGCTTAATCTACCCACACATATTTCAACGTGGTAACAGCGACAACTCACGTCCTAAAGTGTTTTGCACATGGTTAAGGCACTTTAACTCCAACAAATAAAACCAACAAATCAATGACTTATATTCTATGACTTATCTTCAACTCCATATCAGAGGTATTTCAAGCTGCAGCTTCTGCTTACGGCCATACCAGCCTGGATGCGCCCGATCTCGTCTGATCTCGGAAGCTAAGCAGGGTCGGGCCTGGATAGTACTTGGATGGGAGACCGCCTGGGAATACCAGGTGCTGTAAGCTTTTTCAACCAGCAGAGAGCGCTCTCGCTTAATCTACCCACACATATTTCAACGTGGTAACAGCGACAGCTCACGTCCTAAAGTGTTTTGCACATGGTTAAGGCACTTTAACTCCAACAAATAAAACCAACAAATCAATGACTTATATTCAATGACTTATCTTCAACTTCATATAAGAGGTATTTCAAGCAGGAGCTTCTGCTTACGGCCATACCAGCCTGGATGCGCCCAATCTCGTCTGATCTCGGAAGCTAAGCAGGGTCGGGCCTGGTTAGTACTTGGATGGGAGACCGCCTGGGAATACCAGGTGCTGTAAGCTTTTTCAACCAGCAGAGAGCGCTCTCGCTTAATCTACCCACACATATTTCAACGTGGTAACAGCGACAGCTCACGTCCTAAAGTGTTTTGCACGTGGTTAAGGCACTTTAACTCCAACAAATAAAATCAACAAATCTATGACTT
>NW_026906196.1:395000-405000 GCF_033807715.1 Cololabis saira | reverse complement strand
TGCAGTGGTGAATGTAGATGCCCATAAGTGCTATCCCATTAACTGGAAATAAATAAAACATAAAAAAAACAAATTAAGGAGATGAAAAGAAAATTAAGGGAGGGGGGGGTCAGTCGGTGGGTAGAGTCTTCAACGCGGTAAAGTGGTCTATGAAAGATTGCCATTTGCGAACGAATTTAGCTGCGTTGCCTTTTAAAGAGTATCTCACCTTCTCCAATTTAAGAAAAAACATAACATCACTAAGCCAAATAGAAATAGACAGGGACTTGGGGGATTTCCATAGAAGTAAGATACGACGTCTTGCTAAAAGGGATGTGAAAGCCAATACTTCTGACTGTGTGGGGCTGATATGTGAGGAGTCAACAGTGAGTCCGAATATTGCTAAGAGAGGGGCCATAACAACTTTTTTACCTAGAACTTTAGACATGATCACAGAATAATCACTCCAAAATTTCTGTAACCTAGGACAGGAGAAAAACATATGACTTAAATTGCATGGAGAACCCTGGCATCTGTCGCATAGGTCTGCAACATTCGGATATATTTCCGATAATCGGGATTTTGATAGGTGGGCTCTATGCAGCACCTTAAATTGAATAAGTTCAAATCTAGCGCAAGGCGTGCTAGATCGTATGCTACGGATAGCTTTATCCCACAGCTCCCCTGTGAAGTCAAGGCCCAACTCTCGTCCCCAACCCTCCCGAGCTTTATCTACAGAATGATCATCAAATGTCATACACAGTGTATATATCTTAGATATCAGAGATTTTTGACTGAGTTTCATTGTTAGAAGATCATCCCACGGTTGGTTAGCAGGAAGGGAAGGGAAGCATGGAAACAGAGCAGAGGCGCAGTGTCGAAGCTGGAAGTAGCGAAACAAATGGGAGGCAGGCAAATTGAACTTTGACCTCAGATCTGAAAATGTGGAAAAGATACCATCCTTATATAGATCCCTGAAGTGCTTAATGCCCCGGTTGTACCAAATCATAAAAGTGGTGTCTATTAGTGATGGAGGGAACAGATGATTCTTAGTAACAGGTGTATAGATGGATGGAGAAGCAAATTTAAAGTGGCGCCTAAACTGTGACCAAATCTTAAGGGAGGAAAGCACCACAGGGCTATTTGTAAACTTAGAGGGATTCAATGGTAAAGAGGAGGAGAATAGGGCCGTTACAGAGGATGAAGAGAGTGACTGAGCCTCCAATCTGCACCATAATAACTCAGGAGACTGAAGCCAATAAATTAGTTTGTGAATATGCGCTGACCAATAGTAAAGCATAAAGTTTGGTAGTGCTAGACCCCCATTAAATTTAAATTTTTGGAGAAGCGAATACCTCACTCTGGGTGTCTTACCGGCCCATAAAAAGTTGGAAACAATTTGGTCAAGTGATTTAAAAAAAGATTTTGGTAGAAATAAAGGAGTGCATTGGAACAAAAAAAGAAATTTAGGCAATACAGTCATTTTCACTGTGTTAATTCTTCCTATCAGCGACAGTGGTAGGGAGTTCCACCTCTGTAAGTCCGCCTTCACTCGAGTTACCAGTGAGGAAAAATTAGCGGTGAAAAGAGAGGGCAGAGTGCGGGTCACATTAATCCCTAAGTATCTAAAGCCCGACGGGCTGAGTTTAAAGGGGATATCAGATTGTTTGAGTTGTAAAGCAGAGGAGTTTATGGGGAAGCATTCACACTTGTGAAGATTGACCTTATAGCCGGAGAAGGATCCATAATTCTTCAACAGAGATAATATTGGTGCGATGCTGGTTAAAGGGTCAGATACATATAAAAGGAGGTCGTCTGCATAAAGTGACAATTTAAGTTCCACATTGGACCTAGAGACTCCGCGAAATAGAGGAAGAGTTCTTAAAGCAATTGAAAGTGGTTCGACGGATAGAGCGAATAGCAAAGGGGAGAGAGGGCAGCCCTGTCTCGTGCCACGTGATAATGTAAAATAAGTGGAGTAGTTGTCATTGGTGTGAATGCTGGCCTGAGGGGAAGTGTAAAGAAGTCTAATCCACGATATAAACCTGTGTCCAAATCCGAATTTATGAAGTGTTGCAAAAAGATAGTTAAATTCGACATGATCAAAAGCTTTCTCAGCATCAATTGCGATAACAACTTCAGGGAGTGGAGAAGAATCTTTAGAGAGAATCACATTAAGAAGTGTACGAACATTATAGAAGAGCTGGCGTCCCTTGATGAAACCATTCTGCTCCTCAGATATGATGCTAGGAAGGATCTTATCAAGACGAATTGCTAGTGCTTTGGCTAAAATTTTGACATCTACATTCAGTAAGGACAAGGGCCTATAAGAAGTGCATGATTCAGGGTCTTTGTCCTTCTTCAAAAGGAGGGCAATAGACGCCTGCATTAAAGAGGGAGGCAATGAGCCATGATCAAGGGACTCATTGTACATTGAAAGTAAAAGGGGGGCTAATTTGTCTTTGAATTTTTTGAAAAACTCAGCTCCGAACCCATCGGGACCAGGGGCCTTGTTGCTTTGCGTAGCTTCAATGGCGGCGGCAATTTCTTGCAAGCTGAAAGGAGCATCGAGGCCATTAGCCACATCCAAATTAATAGTAGGGACAGTGATATTATCAAGAAAGGAGGTCATTTCTGCTGTGTCAAGTGGAGATTCTGACTCATAGAGAGAGGAGTAGTATGATTTAAAAATTGTGTTGATGGCGATTCGATCGGTGGTAAGTGTGCCATTAGAATCTCTAATGCTGGGAATCAGTCTCGACGTTGCTTGCCTTTTTAATTGGTGAGCCAATAACCTGCTTGGTTTATCGCCGTGTTCATAATAGTTGGCATGAGCGCGTAATAGGAGCCGTTCAGAATCAGCTGTCGCTATAAGATCGAATTTTGACTGCAAATCAAGCCGTTGTTTCAGTAAACTCGGACTCGGGTTAACTGAGTTTAGTCTGTCTGTGTCCTGAATTTTAGATGTGAGCTCCTGTAATTTAGCCCTGCGGATTTTACTGGCGTATGCTGAATAAGAAATAATCTGTCCTCGCAAATATGCTTTGAGTGATTCCCATACTAGCGAAAAACTGGTAGAATCTGTTTTTTTTAATGCATTGAAATCATCTATTGAAGCAGATATAGAGACATTAAATGCATCGTCGGATAAAAGCAATGGATTAAACCTCCAGGGAGAAGAAAAACGGGGGCGCTCAGACCATGTTATATTCAAAGTTAGAGGGGCGTGATCCGAAATAACAATTGGGTGGTATACGACAGAAGTAACTTTGGGGAGAAGAGAGCCATCAACAAAACAATAGTCAATACGTGAATATGACTGATGTACTTGTGAAAAAAAAGAGAATTCCTTATCTCCAGGATGTGAGACCCTCCACGGATCAACAAGCCCGTTCTTGATTGTAAAATCGGTAATAGATTTTGACATAGAGGATTGAGTCAAAGTACGAGGATTCGAACGGTCCAAAGAAGGATTAATAACACAATTCAGATCACCGCCCAGTATTGTAATATGCGTATTTAAGAAAGGGAGGTTGCCAAACAGCCTATCCGTAAAATTGGGGTCATCAAAATTAGGGGCATATATATTCACCAACAATACAGGGTTACAGTATAGAGTGCCCGCAACAATAAGATATCTACCATTCTCATCGGATATTGTCCTGGAGACGGAGAAATTGACTCTTTTGTTGATCAAAATTGCTACTCCTCTAGACCTAGAATCAAAATTTGAATGAAAAATATCACCCACCCAAGCTCGTTTGAGTCTGCAATTATCTTTATTTCGCAAATGAGTTTCCTGAAGGAAAGCTATGTCAGTGTCCAAGCGTTTCAAATGTGAAAAAATCTTTGATCGCTTAATTGGATTATTCACACCTTTCACATTCCAGCTAGTGAATGTAATGTTTGATCCAGTATCAAGCTTGCGCAGATTACGATCGTTCATAGGCATTCTCTGAGAGAAAATAAGACCGACTCACCCACCACCAGAGGAGATATAAGGAAAAGAGGTAAAAGGGAAAACCAAAACAAACAAAACTCAGGAGTATATACATACCTACAGAGACAAAAAGCCAACATCCCATAACCCCCGCCCACCCACCCAGCGCACATTAGATGATCCCATCCCCAAACGATGGAAACAGCCGTGCTGGCTTCAAAGGAAGCCATTCTCGAAAAGAGATGCTTTCGACTATAAAGCTAAATACAAAAACAAAAACAAAATTAGCTCCTGCAGAGTTAAACCCTTAAAAAAAAAAAATAATAAAATATGAGGCATATGAAACCATCAATCTAAGCCATTCTGACGATCGCTGTCTTGTCAGGGTAACAACAAACGTAAATTAGGGAGACATTTGGCCTATAGAACAATAATATATACATATATGCACTCACACACCCACACAGACACGCACACACATGCACACAATTTAAGCAAAGACAGGGGTGCGTGCATATTTTCTTATCAAGGCATCATACCAGATAAATGATTAGGCCATCAATTTAAAACAGTGTTGTTCCCATTGATAGTTAGAAGAGAAAAGAAAAAAAAATAAATAAATAAATAAAAAATAAAAAATAAAAAATTACGACATAAAGTCCCATTTTCTGAATTGACTCAGTCACTCACCCCGGGCCAGAGTCCCGCACGGACATCAAGCTGGATAAGTCGTCCCAGAAAACTAGCTGGTAGTCATTTTTTTTATTTTCCTGATGAATGCCAGGGCTTCATCTGGCGACGTGAAGTCACGTTGCTGGCCATCATGGGTTACACGCAGCCGGGCGGGATATAGCAATCCATACCGGACTCCTTCAATCTCCCGCAGCTGACGGCGCACGTCATTAAAGGCAGCGCGCGCCCGCGCTGTCTTGGCTGTGTGATCCGGGAACACGGAGATGCTCATACCCCGGACTTTGATCTGCTGCCGCTCTCTCGCCTTTCTCAGGATGTCAGCGCAGTCGGTGTAATAATGCAGCCTGGCCACTATTGCGCGGGGCCGCTCCCCGGGCTTCGGTCTCGGCATGAGGGTGCGGTGGGCTCTGTCCACCACCGGCTCAGCGTCGAGGGAGAAGGCTTCCGCCAATAGCCTGGAAACACCGGCTGCAGATGAAGAGTCAGGATCCTCCTCCGGGACGCCAATAATCCGTACGTTCTGCCGACGAGACCTTGACTCCAAATCCTCGCATCTGTCCTCCAGCCTCACATATTCTTTCGACAAGTGATCCACTTTTTTCTGGAGAGCAACGATGTCGTCTGAGCAGCTTGAGACGGACAGCTCCATCCCAGCGACCGTGGTCGCGAGACCCGCGACGTCCGCCTTCATGGAGGAAATACTGCCAGAAAGATCGGCTTTAAGAGAAAGCAGCTCGGACTTAATGGACGTTAAATTATCGGTAAGTGCTGCCTGAAGCTCTGACCGAATTATAGCTGCAACATCATTGCGGAGAGCGGAGAGGAGTTCGGTTTTAAGCCGGCTGAACTCCGCAGCTGGAACCTGCGCAGCGCAGGTGCTCTCCGGAGGAGGGGAATCACCGCGGGGCGAGGAGACGGCATGAGCAGCAGGCCGCGGGTTAGCTGGAGGGTTATTCCCCACTTTGAAGGACTTTGGAGGCATTTCCGTGGTAAGTTGTCGAAGTAACCGCGTTGAAAATAATTTAGTTAAAACCAAAGCCGTGGGAGTGATGCAAAAAGTGCCTATAAATGTTGAATTAAAATTAACCCTGCAGGAGCTCCGCTAATCACGTCTCACCCCATGTACAGCTAAGCCGGAAGCCTCGCTGTAAGCATTTTCAACCAGCAGAGAGCACTCTCGCTTAATCTACCCACACATATTTCAACGTGGTAACAGCGACAGCTCACGTCCAAAAGTGTTTTTCACATGGTTAAGGCACTTTAACTCCAACAAATAAACGCTTCTAAATTATTATCACCAACAAATCAATGACTTATTATATGACTTATCTTCAACTCCATATAAGAGGTATTTCAAGCAGCAGCTTCTGCTTACGGCCATACCAGCCTGGATGCGCCCGATCTCGTCTGATCTCGGAAGCTAAGCAGGGTCGGGCCTGGTTAGTACTTGGATGGGAGACCGCCTGGGAATACCAGGTGCTGTAAGTATTTTCAACCAGCAGAGAGCGCTCTCGCTTAATCTACCCACACATATTTCAACGTGGTAACAGCGACAGCTCACGTCCTAAAGTGTTTTGCACATGGTTAAGGCACTTTAACTCCAACAAATAAAACCAACAAATCAATGACTTATATTCTATGACTTATCTTCAACTCCATATAAGAGGTATTTCAAGCTGCAGCTTCTGCTTACGGCCATACCAGCCTGGATGCGCCCGATCTCGTCTGATCTCGGAAGCTAAGCAGGGTCGGGCCTGGTTAGTACTTGGATGGGAGACCGCCTGGGAATACCAGGTGCTGTAAGCTTTTTCAAACAGCAGAGAGCGCTCTCGCTTAATCTACCCACACATATTTCAACGTGGTAACAGCGACAGCTCACGTCCTAAAGTGTTTTTCACATGGTTAAGGCACTTTAACTCCAACAAATATGCGCTTCTAAATTATTATCACCAACAAATCAATGACTTATATTATATGACTTATCTTCAACTCCATATAAGAGGTATTTCAAGCTGCAGCTTCAGCTTACGGCCATACCAGCCTGGATGCTCCCGATCTCGTCTGATCTCGGAAGCTAAGTAGGGTCGGGCCTGGTTAGGACTTGGATGGGAGACCGCCTGGGAATACCAGGTGCTGTAAGCTTTTTCAACCAGCAGAGAGCGCTCTCGCTTAATCTACCCACACATATTTCAACGTGGTAACAGCGACAGCTCACGTCCTAAAGTGTTTTGCACATGGTTAAGGCACTTTAACTCCAACAAATAAAACCAACAAATCAATGACTTATATTCTATGACTTATCTTCAACTCCATATAAGAGGTATTTCAAGCTGCAGCTTCAGCTTACGGCCATACCAGCCTGGATGCGCCTGATCTCGTCTGATCTCAGAAGCTAAGCAGGGTCGGGCCTGGTTAGTACTTGGATGGGAGACCGCCTGGGAATATCAGGTGCTGTAAGCTTTTTCAACCAGCAGAGAGCGCTCTTGCTTAATCTACCCACACATATTTCAACGTGGTAACAGCGACAGCTCACGTCCTAAAGTGTTTTGCACATGGTTAAGGCACTTTAACTCCAACAAATAAAACCAACAAATCAATGACTTATATTCTATGACTTATCTTCAACTCCATATAAGAGGTATTTCAAGCAGCAGATTCTGCTTACGGCCATACCAGCCTGGATGCGCCCGATCTCGTCTGATCTCGGAAGCTAAGCAGGGTCGGGCCTGGTTAGTACTTGGATGGGAGACCGCCTGGGAATACCAGGTGCTGTAAGCTTTTTCAACCAGCAGAGAGCGCTCTCGCTTAATCTACCCACACATATTTCAACGTGGTAACAGCGACAGCTCACGTCCTAAAGTGTTTTGCACATGGTTAAGGCACTTTAACTCCAACAAATAAGCGCTTCTAAATTATTATCACCAACAAATCAATGACTTATATTATATGACTTATCTTCAACTCCATATAAGAAGTATTTCAAGCTGCAGCTTCAGCTTACGGCCATACCAGCCTGGATGCGCCCGATCTCGTCTGATCTTGGAAGCTAAGCAGGGTCGGGCCTGGTTAGTACTTGGATGGGAGACCGCCTGGGAATACCAGGTGCTGTAAGCTTTTTCAACCAGCAGAGAGCGCTCTCGCTTAATCTACCCACACATATTTCAACGTGGTAAGAGCGACAGCTCACGTCCTAAAGTGTTTTGCACATGGTTAAGGCACTTTAACTCCAACAAATAAAACCAACAAATCAATGACTTATATTCTATGACTTATCTTCAACTCCATATAAGAGGTATTTCAAGCTGCAGCTTCTGCTTACGGCCATACCAGCCTGGATGCGCCCGATCTCGTCTGATCTCAGAAGCTAAGCAGGGTCGGGCCTGGTTAGTACTTGGATGGGAGACCGCCTGGGAATACCAGGTGCTGTAAGCTTTTTCAACCAGCAGAGAGCGCTCTCGCTTAATCTACCCACACAATTTCAACGTGGTAACAGCGACAGCTCACGTCCTAAAGTGTTTTGCACATGGTTAAGGCACTTTAACTCCAACAAATAAGCGCTTCTAAATTATTATCACCAACAAATCAATGACTTATATTATATGACTTATCTTCAACTCCATATAAGAGGTATTTCAAGCTGCAGCTTCAGCTTACGGCCATACCAGCCTGGATGCGCCCGATCTCGTCTGATCTCGGAAGCTAAGCAGGGTCGGGCCTGGTTAGTACTTGGATGGGAGACCGCCTGGGAATACCAGGTGCTGTAAGCTTTTTCAACCAGCAGAGAGCGCTCTCGCTTAATCTACCCACACATATTTCAACGTGGTAACAGCGACAGCTCACGTCCTAAAGTGTTTTGCACATGGTTAAGGCACTTTAACTCCAACAAATAAAAACAACAAATCAATGACTTATATTCTATGACTTATCTTCAACTCCATATAAGAGGTATTTCAAGCTGCAGCTTCTGCTTACGGCCATACCAGCCTGGATGCGCCCGATCTTGTCTGATCTCGGAAGCTAAGCAGGGTCGGGCCTGGTTAGTACTTGGATGGGAGACCGCCTGGGAATACCAGGTGCTGTAAGCTTTTTCAACCAGCAGAGAGCGCTCTCGCTTAATCTACCCACACAAATTTCAACGTGGTAACAGCGACAGCTCACGTCCTAAAGTGTTTTGCACATGGTTAAGGCACTTTAACTCCAACAAATAAGCGCTTCTAAATTATTATCACCAACAAATCATGACTTATATTATATGACTTATCTTCAACTCCATATAAGAGGTATTTCAAGCTGCAGCTTCAGCTTACGGCCATACCAGCCTGGATGCGCCCGATCTTGTCTGATCTCGGAAGCTAAGCAGGGTCGGGCCTGGTTAGTACTTGGATGGGAGACCGCCTGGGAATACCAGGTGCTGTAAGCTTTTTCAACCAGCAGAGAGCGCTCTCGCTTAATCTACCTACACATATTTTAACGTGGTAACAGCGACAGCTCACGTCCTAAAGTGTTTTGCACATGGTTAAGGCACTTTAACTCCAACAAATAAAACCAACAAATCAATGACTTATATTCTATGACTTATCTTCAACTCCATATAAGAGGTATTTCAAGCTGCAGCTTCTGCTTACGGCCATACCAGCCTGGATGCGCCCGATCTCGTCTGATCTCGGAAGCTAAGCAGGGTCGGGCCTGGTTAGTACTTGGATGGGAGACCGCTTGGGAATACCAGGTGCTGTAAGCTTTTTCAACCAGCAGAGAACGCTCTTGCTTAATCTACCCACACATATTTCAACGTGGTAACAGCGACAGCTCACGTCCTAAAGTGTTTTGCACATAGTTAAGGCACCTTAACTCCAACAAATAAGCGCTTCTAAATTATTATCACCAACAAATCAATGACATATATTCTATGACTTATCTTCAACTCCATATAAGATGTATTTCAAGCTGCAGCTTCTGCTTACGGCCATACCAGCCTGGATGCGCCTGATCTCGTCTGATCTCGGAAGCTAAGCAGGGTCGGGCCTGGTTAGTACTTCGATGGGAGACTGCCTGGGAATACCAGGTGCTGAAAAAGCTTTTTCAACCAGCAGAGAACGCTCTCGCTTAATCTACCCACACATATTTCAACGTGGTAACAGCGACAGCTCACGTCCTAAAGTGTTTTGCACATGGTTACTCCAACAAATAAAACCAACAAATCAATGACTTATATTCTATGACTTATCTTCAACTCCATATAAGAGGTATTTCAAGCTGCAGCTTCTGCTTACGGCCATACCAGCCTGGATGCGCCCGATCTCATCTGATCTCGGAAGCTAAGCAGGGTCGGGCCTGGTTAGTACTTGGATGGGAGACCGCCTGGGAATACCAGGTGCTGTAAGCTTTTTC